>NW_006399842.1:6011625-6012142 GCF_000299155.1 Elephantulus edwardii | reverse complement strand
ACAACAACAACACAACAACAAGTGGATATGTAAAAATATTACTAGACCTATCTGATTAAGGCTTAATCTTCTCAGTTTTCTGAACAGAATAGTATTTATGCTTAAATTCTCTGGGAAATAAAAAGCAGACAGCTGTTTATCAGATCTATACCCAGCAATCTAACTCCTGGTCTCTAGACTTAAACGTGTGGCCTACCATACTTGCTGATTTTAGATTCTTCATTATCAAACACCAGCCATCTGTGACCCTGTCTCTTCATAACAATATCTGAACATGCAAGCTTCTGATGCCAACAACCAGTAGTCTCCAAGGTAAGCTGCTTCTGATCCTACTTCCCAGCCACAACCTCTGGGTATATCAACCTCTGAAGTAAGTAATCTCCAAATACAGCAGCCTGATACCTTGCCTGTTTGCTGATGATCTGAACTTTGCCTTGCCAAACACTGCCTCTGCCTTAAGTCTGACATATGTATAGATTAGGGACATGCCTACAACAGTACTTGAGACATTTCTTGA
>NW_006399842.1:6007127-6010471 GCF_000299155.1 Elephantulus edwardii | reverse complement strand
TTCATTCATTCATTCATTCATTCAGTTATCTCCTTCCCCTCTCCCCCAGTTCTCTTTTCAAGGTACTTCTTATCATATTTTGATTTCTTGACAATTGATACCCTGGGTGTTAATTATGGATCCAAGTAAAATTGAATCACTGTCAAGTTCAATTATGTGTGACACACGCACACACAGAGCACGTTTATAGAAACAGTTAATCACACAAAAGATTGCCCATCTTGCTCATCAATGGAACAGGTGGTGGATTCCAAACACATTATCTTTGGGATTACACTGCAGTTTCTTACTGCTAGGCCATCAGAGCTTCCACATATAAAGTAATAATGGTTTTACTACACTGTTGTTCTTATGTGACATCACGTTGCCTGCAGTCCACAGCAACTCTATGTACAGCAGCTCTGAAGGCTGCCCTGTCCTGAGCCAGTTTCACTGATTTTAACACACTAAGCCACATTGCCCCAGATACTGTATCAATCTATCCCATCATGGGTCTTCCTCTCCTGTGCTGTCCCTCCACTCTTCTGAGCATGATGTCCTTCTCCCAGGATTGGTCCCTCATGGAAACATGTCCAAAGTATATAAGATGGAACTTCAAAATTCTAGCCTCCAAGGAGAAACTTGGTTTCAATGACAGACTTTTTTGTTTCCTTGGTGGTCCATGCACCACAACTTAAAGACATTGATTCTTCTGTCATCCTTAGTCATTTTCCAGCTCTCTGATGCATAGCAAGTAATTGATAAAACTATGGTCTGGGTTAGGTACACCTTAGTTTTTAGACAGATATCATTGATTTTAAGTACTCTGAAAAGGTCCATGGCAGCAGATATTTCCCTATTCAATTTGTCTTTTTATTTCCTGACTGTTGGTGCCAAGAGTGCTGACTGTGGGGCCAAGCAAATTGTAATTGTTAATAACCTTAATTCTTCTTCATCTATCATGGTGCTGTCAATCGGCCCAGTGGTGAGAATCTTTGTCTTCTTGATGTTGGGCTTCAATTCATATTGAAGACTGCAATCTTTGACCTTCAGCAGCAAGCACTTCAGGTCCTTCTCAGTTTCATCAAGCAAGGTTGTGTCATCTGCATAATTCAGGTTGTTTATGAATCTTCCTCCAATTGTGATGCCACATTTCTCCTAATACAGCCCAAACAGCTTCCCAAATGATCTGTTCTGCATATAGATTGAAAAGATATGGATACAAGATCCATTCCTGACATACTCTTCTCCTGATTTTGAACCATGCACTGTTTATTTGCTCTATTCAGAGGACTGTTTCCTGGTCCAAGTGTAGGTTTCGCATAAGCACAATCAAGTGTTCCAGGATTCCCATTCTCCTCAAGGTTAGCCACAATTTGTTGTCATCCACAAAGTCAAATGCCTTTGCATAGTCAATGAAACACAGATAGACATTCCTCTGGTACTCTGCTTTCTGCCAAGAGCCATCTGACATTGGCAATAATGTCTCTAATGCCATGACTTCTTTTAAACCCAGCTTCTTTTTTCTGATAGTTCTCTGTCAATGTATTGTTCCAGTAATTTCTGGATTTTCTTCACCAGGAATTTGCTAACATATAATATTATTGATATTGTTCGATAATTTCCCCACTCTGTTGGGTCACCTTTGTTTCGAATGGTAATAAATATGGATCTCTTCCAGTCAGTTGGTCAGATAATTGTCATCCGGATTTCTTGGCACAACCTGGTGAGCACATCCAGGGTAGCATTTTTTTTGTTGAAATATGCCAATTGGTATCCCATCAATTTCTGTAGCTTTATTTTTTGCCAAGTCCTTCAGAGTAACCTGAACTTCCTCCATCACCATTGCCTCTCCATCATATATCATTTCTTGAAACTCTTCTGTGTCAATCAATTCTTTTTGGTACAATGACTCTGTATACTTCTTTCATCTTATTTTAATGCTTCCTGAAGCAATACTCTGCCCATAACATCCTTAAGCATTGACTACACTAGTGGTTTCCACTTACAGGCATTTGCCACTGTTAGTGAGCTCTGGTGACCTAGTGGTAAGGAGTTGCACTGCCAACTCAAAGGAGCCTGGTTTGAATTCAACAACTGCTTTGTGGGAGAGAGATACAAAGTCTCCTTCTGTGTGATTTACTGCCTTTGAAAGCCTGCTGGAAAGTCGGCTTTGAGTCAGTTCCAAGTAGAAGTGAGGCAACAACAATATACATTACATACCTAGTTGTTTTGTGGACCATAAATTGGGAACCTACCCATAGCAGACTCTCTGACGAGTTTTCAGAGGCAGTTAATTGCACAGGAGGAGATTGCTAATACTTCTCCCACAGAGCAGCTGGTGGCCTCAAACTGCATGCCTTAAGGATTGCAGTGCAGCTTCTTGACACTAGATTATCAGAGCACCCTATATATAGAGCACCCTACACACACACACACACACACACACACACACACACACACACACATGAGTATATATGTGTGTATACATATATGTGTATGTGTAATACATACGAGTATATATATGTATACATATGTGTGTATGTGTAATATGTGTATCCTACACATATATGTACGTATATAAAAGATAATTATTTTGGTTAACATAGAAAATTAACATTTGAAATATTAAAATTTACCAGGAAAATATTTGATTGGTGGGTGTGAATCATCCATGTATTAAATGATCCTGATAGTGAAGTGACTGTTAAACTTTTGTCTGAAAGATGAGTAGGACAATAGTTAAGGAGTGGAAAAAAGAAGGCTAGGGGCAGAGGACTATTGTGTGGAGGTCCTGAAACATGACAAAGCGCAATGCAGGCAGAGACTAAGTGTGGAGTGTGACTGAGATAGAAAGTAGCATGAAAGGGTGCTGGGAAGTTAGGCAGGCACGAGATTGTGAAGAACAGTTTGAGCTCTTAGGAATTTAGGATTTTATTCTAAGATTAGTAGGAAGAAGTTAAAGATTTAATTTCATTTCTAAAAACTGTGTAGCTGCTTTGTGGAAAAAGAAGCTACTAGAAAAATTAAGGTGAGAAATAATGATTATTTTATCTAGGATACAGTATGGGACATAGAGAAAACGGTATGCCTGATAGGGCTTCATACTTTTTTAAATATGCATTTTGATAGAACCTCAATTTCCCTATGGAGGATACTGTGTAGTGACTAGGATTTCTGGCAATAGCATGACAATATTGTTTTAGGACTTTGCAGATCACATCACCACTTTTTCTTCTTGAAGTCTTATTACTCACTCAAGGTTCTGGAAACATCTAAAGAGTTTTATCTTTCAAATATCACAGATGGTTCTCATGGTTTTTTGCTTTTTTTTTCTAGAAAGGGTGCACCTCACTGCTTCTTCA
>NW_006399842.1:5951800-6006839 GCF_000299155.1 Elephantulus edwardii | reverse complement strand
GACAGTTATGAAGGGAAAACGTGTGTGTGTGTGTGTGTACGCGCGCACGCATGCTCACGCACACTGACTCATGAGTGCCCACTTGTGTACACACACACACACACACACACACACACACACACGTATTTCATAGGAGTGTGGAAAGTGAGTCAAACAAAATTAGTTCAGAGTCCAGGGACCTGAAGCAGGAATGATCACAGAGAAAATTGTGGGTTGTTTCCTTTAGCCATCCACCTGCTCTGAGCAGCGTGGTTAATTAGTAATGCAAGTGCAAGCTGACAGCCTTGGCAGGGAGCAATAATGCAGTGGGAGGTGAGGGGAGGTTGGCTTGCTGGGGAAGTTGCTCCTGATTTATAAATATACCTGATTATTATCGTGGCGCCCAATTGTGATTCCATAGTGAAGGGTCTGTCAGTTGTCCTCATGCAAACTCCTTGTTTTTACAGATTTCCAATGCAATAAAAGAAATTTCACCCCAGCTTCAGACACAGCGACTTGATGTTGTTTTCAAACATTAAAGAAGAAAGTCTATTAGATTCTTATTTGTAGAATCACAGAACTAAAAACAAGCTTCTGAATGTGTGCAATTAAATGTTATTCATAAAAATCATTTGCACATTTTCAAAGATTGTAGTCCACATATGCCTCAATGAAAATGACCAAAGAAATCAACTGCTTCTATTTTTTTTTATATTAAAAGAATGTAGACCATGAATCTTACTAAGAAAATTTTAGAAAATATTTGAGTTCTTTTGTTTATTTATTCCAATACTATACGGAAGCAGGAGTGGCATCCACTTCTGAAATAGCTTGCCTCTGGAAACTCTGTGAACTTAGAGAAACGATGACAGTTATACAAGTGTTCAGGTCTTTCATTCATAGGGTCTCTATGAGTCGCCTACAACTCGACGACACTTAACAACAACAACAACATCATTTGTGGAACAGGTAGTTAACTTTGATCACTGGGCCAGGAAAAGGGCAGAACATAGAAGATGGAGGCCAAGTTGTTATCTTTATTGTTGCGTACTTATTGTTGTACAGTGCCATCAAATCAACCAAGACACATAGCCACCATGGGAACAACAGATCTGAACCTTGACCTTTCCTCCTCTGGCTTTATGAACTCCACCATCCTCAAGTACATTATTGCAATTACCAGTGTGACAATCCTTGTTAAGGGTCTTCCTTTCTTGCTGGCCCCTCTCCCTTTCCCAGTAGAATGTCTTTTCCCAAGGACTGATCCCTTTTGATCTGATATCCAAAGTACACAAGATGAAGCTTCACCATCCTTGAAGGAGCACCCTGGTTGACTTCTTCCAAGAGATATTCATTTTGTCAGTTGTTTTAGGTTTGTTTGTTTGTTTGTTTGTTTGTTTTCAGACAGTCCTTGAGATATTCAATACTCTTCATCCACACTACAATTGAAAGGCATCAGTTATCCGTCCATTTTCCTTATTCAGGTCCAATTTTCAGTTGACTAGGAAACAATTGAAAATACCATGGTTTGGATCAGGCAGGCATATCTTAGTTTTAAGCTGACATCCTCCTCTTTTATACCTTTAAAGAGGTCTTCCCCCCCCCCCAGGAAATTTGCCTGCTATTGTCTTAGGACGGATTAGAGTTTAAAGAGGGGGGAAAGGGAATGATTTTATTTGGAGTAAGAGCAAAATCAGAATGTTTGTAAGCATTGTGAGAGTATCAAAGGAGACAGTGACTGACACTGGTAGGGTGTATATTAAAAAAGACAGAAAGGGGGAAGGGTGAAACAGAATGCAGGCACGAAGGAAATAAAACAAAAGGAAAAACATAGCAAACGCAAGGAAAGGTGAAGATCTTTTTCTATCTATATTATTGAACCACAAGTGCCAGATTCAAGGGAAGATTTGAACTTTTAGAGTGTTCTGATGAAGAAACACAATTATTTCCTTATTGCCATTAAATGGCATGCATGTTATTGTTGTTGTGTACAGTTGAGTCAGAACTAAACAATAGCTGACCCTCCAGTGGGTTTTCAGAGGCAGTTAATGGCATGGGAGGAGATTGCCTATCCTAGTTCCAAGGAGGAGCTGGTGGCTGTGAACCACGTGCTTTCGGGATTAGAGCACAGCTTCTTACAATTAGGCCACCAGAGCTCCCAAATAGCATGCATAGGGAGCAGGACAAGGAGGGCAATTTTCCCAGAGCAGAATTCAGGTCTCTTTCTTTCTCTCTGACAAATAAAGATAGCAGACATTCAAAAATTTTATTTCTTTTGTTTAATTTTTTTTTCCTAAGCCAGAGGAATGTCTATCTGTGTTTCATTGACTATGCAAAGGCATTTGACTGTGTAGAGCATAACAAACTATGGCCGACTCTGGGAAGAATGGGAATCCCAGAACACTTGATCGTTCTAATGCGAAACTTATACTTGGACCAGGAGGCAGTCATCAGAACAGAGCAAGGGAACACTGCATGGTTCAAAATTGGGAAGGGTGTACGCCAGGGATGCATCCTATCTCCATACCTTTTCAACCTATATGCAGAACAGATTATCCGGGAGGCTGGGCTCTATGAGGAGAAATGTGGGGTCAAGATTGGTGGACGATTTATCAACAATCTGCGTTATGCGGATGACACAACCCTGCCTGCTGAAACTGAAGAGGACCTGAAACGCCTGCAGCAGAGTGTCAAGGACTGCAGCCTACAATATGGATTGAGGCTCAATGTCAAGAAGACAAAGATTCTCACCACTGGACCAATTGGCAGCATCAGGATGGATGGTGAAGAGATTGAGATTGTACACAGCTTTAGCTTGCTTGGCTCCACAGTCTTGGCACCAGCAGCCAGGAAATTAAAAGGCGCATTGCAATGGGAAAGTCTGCTGTTAGGGACCTCTCCAAAGTACTGAAGAGCAATGGTGTCTTTTTGGAGACTAAGGTGCGTCTGATACAGGCCATGGTCTTTGCAATCACTTGTTATGCATCAGAGAGTTGGACAATGACAAGGAGAATAGAAGGAGAATTGATGCCTCTGAGCTGTGGTGCTGGAGAAGAGTATTGAGAATACCATGGACTGCTAGGAAAACAAACAGATTTGTCCTGGAGAGAGTTAAACCGGGTGGCTCTTTGGAGGCAAGGATTCTGAGGCTCTGTCTAACATACTTTGGACATGTTGTGAGGAGAGAACGGTCCTTAGAGAGGTACATCATGCTTGGGAGGTTGGAGGGACAGCGCAGGAGAGGAAGGCCCTCTATGAGGTGGATTGATTCAGTGACTGGGACAATTGGGATGTGAGTGTCAGAGACAGTGCGAGTGGCACAGGACAGAGCGGAGTTTAGGGCTGTTGTACATAGGGTCGCTATGAGTCGCAGGCGACTCGACGGCACATAACAACAACAACAACAAGTCTTAGAGGAAAGAGAAACCCGCTCACTTTAACTGTTACTGATTAAGTCAATGTGATATGAAGCAGGAGATATAGATAGATGGATAGATAGATAGATAGATAGATAGATAGATAGATAGATAGATAGATAGAGATAGAGATGAGAGAGAGAGAGAGAGATCTCCTATTCTGACTCTATGGTACACAACAGCAGCAGTGTGTGTGTTTGTATGTGTGCGTGGTGTGTGTGTGTGTCTGTGTGTGTATACGTACACATACACACATTCCCCAAAGTAAATTTGTTGTTGTGTCCTGATGAATAGAAAGTGACCCATACGTGACCCTTCCTCAGGTGGGTTTTCAGAGGCAGTTAAACTGCTCAGAAGTTGATTGCCCATCCTTCTCTGGTGGAGCACCTGGTGGATTTAAACTACATGCCTTTGGTATTGCAGCACAGAGGATAAAAACATTTAAAAGTAGGTTTTAGAATTAATAAAAGAGGCATGGCCAAGAAGCCTGGTGGGACTTGAGAAGAATATTGAGAAAGGCTGAGATTTGGATGACTGTGCAAAACTGGGAAAACAGATCCCTATTGAGAAGACTTTCCTGGAGGCCTGTGGGTTTGGACAAAGATCACTGGTAAACCCATAATTTGAGCTCAGCAGCTCTCTTGGCTCCTTGTCAGCTGGAGACTCCTGTCTCATTGTTTTAGAATGTTTACAACTAAAAAACCTGTTTCTTGTATCAGCTGTTTAGACTTCATAAAGGGAACTTCATCCCATTTGCCTCAAGTCTCCTTACTACATAAAAGAGAGTCAAAAGGGAAAATGAAGTCTTTGGGCAATCATTTGGTCTCTCTTGTTCTGCTTTGTAAAGATGACAGCCTACAATGATCCCAAGATATCAACAGAATTAGAAGGGAAGCCTGAACGTTATGAAGGGAAGAGCTCTCACGCCCGAGTTAGAGTTAGTAGGTTGACCAGAGCATGACGGAAAACCTGAGCCAGTGAGGAAGGGGAGAGGTTAATAACACAAGCATTAATGTTGATCTAGCTCTTAATGTATGCCAGCCACTGTGCTAAATATTACATGTACTATCGTATTGAATATTTTCTGCAAATTATTGTAATATCTTAATTGAATATATGAATACTGAGACACACTGAGATGAATAAATTTTCCCATGGCCACAAACTATTTAGTGGTAGATTACTCAAATGGACTCTGTAACATCAACACTAACATTTCTTTTCTTTGCTATAATTTATCTTTACAGTATCATATCTTTTTAAAATGAAAATCTGGGATATTCTAGTATGAACTAAACATATACACAAGAGACAGGGAGGAAATTTAAAATGTAGCACTAGCAAACATATTTAACTACACTAAATCAGTTCTTTTTCCCTATTTTGTTAATTTGTATTCTTTTTCTTGAGGATCTATGATAAATTGTGACATACATTTTAAAATAAATTGGCAAACTACAGCAAGTTTCTTCTGCCTACTCCTTGCATATGTAGACAAATATGTCCAGCCAGCCAGCCATCCTCCCATTATATTAACCTCCACCCCACTCCCATCCCGAGATTCCAAAAGTGTCACAATTAGGTGATATCCCCGATGTGTATACACATTTACACAAAATGACTCTCTACCTAAATTGCTTTTCAGTCTCCTTTACCTACCTGTGTGGCAATTATTTTTTTTTTATCTTTATAAGATGTTTTTATTCGTTTGAAGGGCATGAATTTTCCATTTTGGAGATCAATTTGGTCCATTGGGAATAATTTTACAAAATTCACACCAAATACTACACTGTGACTTGCTCCTCTCCTTGTCATGTTGTGCTGCCTAAAATCCTAGTGTTTTACTTTTCAACAATCATGCTCCAATGTTGCCTCCTCTGAATCTACTTTGAGAAGCTTTTACTATACCTTCCTTTTTTCTAATATGCATCCCTCTATGTCTTGTTAGCACATCAGTGTTAACTCTGCTAGGAATTAAGAGCTCAGATGGATATCTAAACACTTTAGGATATCTTGGTCGAGGTCCTACATAAATTCTGGAAAGGGCTTTATAGATCTAAAGTCATTAGAGTATCAGAAGCACAAAGGATGCAAGTGAAATCTAACTAGAGTTTAGTTCTCTCATAGCTAGTAAGCACAGATCCTCAGAGAAGGACATCATGTTCAGAAGGGTGGTGGGACAGCGCAGTAGAGGAAGACCCCAGATGAGATGAATTGATACAGGAACTGGGGCAATGAGGGTAGGTGTATCGAAGTCAGTGAGACTCGCTCAGGGCAGGGCACATTTCAGAGCTATGGTACATAGGGTCACTATATAGACCTATATAGATGCAGGAGAATGGACGGCACATAACAACACTACCACCACCCTCTAATATGATCAGAGCTGCCTATTCCTCAAATTTAATTATATACACATAATCTTGTCCCTCATCTTATGCTACCTAGACATTATGTCACCAGATCAGCCTCTGCCTTATGACCTATTGGCCCAATAATATGTCCCTAATCATTCCTTTATGAAACATAACCCACCCAAATGACCCTATAACCTTTATAATGGATTCAAAACCAACCAATTACTCAACTTGCTCTCATCTGCATAGTTTCCATCACCTTTCTAATGAGCTCTAACTGGCCCTGCAAGGTCCAGCATTAACAACAGCTATTCCATATGATTTTTGGCCATCTCTTTTTCTACATCAAATATTGTACTTTTAATTTATTTAAGTCAATTTTGCAAACTATCTAATTATCTTTTTTTTCTTCCTTGAGAAAATTGAAATGTTCCCCAACATTATGGCTTACCAACTTTCCCCAAAAAGTATTTGAGAGGAGTTGTATAAAATACTTATATTTTCAGGTTTATCATCACATTTACATTTTCTGTTGAATTTAATGAAAGAAATCTCCTATGTGACTGAAGACAGGCCCTCCCTTATTTGTTTCATTGGATGCTTATAAGAAATTAGCTTAGGGCTATAGATAGACCTATGGCCCTTTCCATATGGAATTAGAAGGTACTGAGCTCAAAGTATTCCATGAGAAATATGCCTTCTACTGAGTTACCATAACAAGCCAGATGGAGCTAAGAAAAAGATAAAGAAGAAAAAGAAGCATGCATATGAGGCAGATGGCAAGTTAGCACCTTTATTGAAATTATTATTTCCATACAATTTATGTTTAAGCTAAGGATAGGCACTTACAGGAATGAGGGTTGGCATGCCTCTCTTTTGTTCATTTATTAATTGAGCAAGTATTAATTATCATCTGCCTTATGTATCTCATTGTTTATCCTTATCACTTGACTGTAGTTTCCATATTGTATGGACTCATTGTTTGGTGTATATGTGCATATGTAAATATTTGTTTGTGCATGCAACAGTATAAATATAGCTAAAAGCTATCATATTAGGCCAGTCAACAACTATAGAGCCCAATAGGCTACAAGCACCGAGAAAAAGTTATTATTGTCATTTGTTTTCAGTGGAGGAAAGTAATACTTGTTGCTGCTGTGGGCCATCTAGTCGGAAATAACTGATAATTGACCTTCCAGTAGATTTTCAGAGGGAGTAAATTGCACAGAAGTATACTGCCTATCCTTCACAGTGCAGCTGGTGGGTTCAAACCACGTGTCTTTGGAATTGTAGCACACTTGTTACCTCTAGGCCAGCAGAGCTCTCAAGTAATACTCAAAGAGTTCAATAAATTCATTTTCATTCTCTAAAAAGACCAAGAGAAGATTTGAATTCATGTCTCCTTGAACAGAAGTCCTAAATCCCTTTCCCCCTTATACTACCTGTCAACATCATTCATTTCAGAGACATTAACTTGCTCATTTAAAATTCCTTCTAGTACAAAGGGAGAAATCAATGCCAAGGGGGAAATAATATTAGTCCTAGGCTTTAAATATACACATGTATATAATTTGAGATAAATGATTTCTCAAGAGAAAAAGATAGTTGACCTTGTAAACAAAATGACCTGGAAATTTACTCTGACTCTGTATATGAGCATAATAAGCAGGGAGAATGATTATACACCACCCTCCAAATGCCAACAAATGATCCTCCTGGCATTGATTCACTGAGGCATAGGCCTCCTGGGGGAAGGATGCATTGCTTATCACTCTGGCACCAGCCACATTATGTTTACAGATATGAAGTATCACATATCAAAATTAGCATTTGTCCAAATGATCACACAATTCCTTCAGGCCTGCTGTGTCCCCTTAATAGCCCCATCTTTCAATTATGAAGTGAAGATCAGTCCTTGTTCTCCAACAATGTCATTATTTTTGATACTCTGATCATTCAGGAAGATTTTCTCCTTCCTCTTGAGGCAATGTTCATAAACATGACATAGTTATTGAATATTTAGAGAGAAAAATGTAGGAATTTTATATTCTTAACTAAAGCTTAGCATTAAAATTTTAGACTCCTAAAATGAATTGATACAACCTAGAAGCTATGACATAATGTCCCATGATTCTGATAAAAACAGTTAAAGGGGATTCTGAGTGGCATATAACACTCCCTAATCTCATCACAACTCTAACTGCATGTTAGAATAATCCTACAGGGTGTAACCAGTAACACCTTTTCTCTAGTGCATCCAAATCTTGCTCCATCCTGTACCAGCTTTATATTTCTGATATATTTGAGCCCATTATTACAGCCACTATGTCAATCCATCTTGTTGAGGGTCTTTTTCTCTTATGTTGACCCTCAGCCTTTCCAAGAATGATGTCCTTTTCCAAGAACTAGCCCCTCATAACAACATGCCCAAAATATGTGAGACAAAGCGTCACCATCCTTGCCTCCAAGAAGCACCTTGACTGAACTTTCTCCAAAACATTATTATTTTAGTAGAGATAAAAATGAAGGAAAGCAAATTGGGGCTGGGGTACTCAATACCAAGAAAAAAGAATCACCAGGAAGGGAGGGTATCTTATGAGACCCGGACCTCTGCATGACACAGTTCTTCAACAGCAGGGAAAATGGGAAGCATGGAAACCCTGGGTTTGATTAATGAATGTTGAAGAAAACAAAGGCTTGCCTCCACAACTGACAGAAAGCCTATGATTTAGAGTTGGAATAAGAAGCTGCAATACAATCCCAAAGGCATGCAGTTTAAATCCACCAGCTGCTTTGTGGGAGAAAGATGGAAAATCCCTTTCCATGAGATTTATTACCTCTGAACATCCACTAGAAGGTCAGCTATGAATCATTTCTGACTTGATAGTACACAACAACAAATTGTAACAGGTATGAAGAAAGTTAATATGCAGGCTGAGAAAATAATTCAAGTAGCTGGACTGTATGAAGAAGAATGTGGCATCAGAATTGCAGGATTTATCAAAAGTCCGTATTATGCAGATTACACAACCTTGCCTATAGCAAGTGAAGAGGAATTGAAACATTTGCTGACAAAGATGAACAACTACAAATATCAATATATACTAGATATCAAGACCAAGAAAACAAAAACCCTCACCACTAGGCCAACAGATAACATCATGGTAGATGGAGAAAACATTGAAGTGGACAATGATTTCCTTTTATTTGGATCTACAATCAACACTACTGGTAGTAGGAGCCAAGAATTCAAAAGACATTTTGTATTGGGGAAATCTGCTCTCAAAGACCTCTGTAGTGTGGTAAAGAGCAAGAATATAAGTTTAAGGACTAAAGTGTGTCTGATCCAAGCCATAGTATTTTCAATTGATTCCTAAGAATTTGAATAGGAATTAGGAATAGGAAGTTTAAAGAAGCATCAATGCCTTTGGGCTGTGGTGTTGGAGAAGAGTATTGAATACAGTATGGACTGCCCAAAGAGCAAACAAATCTTTCTTGGAAGAAGTGAAAATACGATGCTCCCTAGAGGCAAAAATAGTGAAATTTCTTATAATCTTTGGATATACATCCTTTTGGAAGAGACCATCCCCTAGATAAAAAACATTATGCTGTGAAAGGTAGAGGGGAAGAAAAAGACAGGAAGATGGCTCAAAGGGGGTAGACTGACACAGTGACCACCACAATGACTTTGAACAGGATAGAGACTGTGACAACGGTGTAGGACAGGCCAAGCTTCAGGTTGTTTGTTCATAGAAACACTTTGAGTTGCAGTCCACTCAAAGACACCTAACAACAAAAAAACCCCATAATTTCAGCAAATAAATTGTTGTTAAAGCCACCTACTTGCAGCCTCTGTTAAAGCTGAACTAGATAACCAAGACACTTGAACTATTACAGTTATTTTGATATCTAAGATGCTTCTTCCTTAAGCATATATCATTAGCCTAATTCTGTCTTTCATTGTTCATGAAAAAATAAAATGTTTAGTAAGTTTGAGAAGAATTTAGAGATTGATCAGTTAATCTTTACCCCAAATTCACTCATCTACTGTGTGTAATAGGTCATCCTTTATAGGTTATCCACAGAGTTGGCTTGGACAGTTCCCATTGTGGGGGAACTTGATATTCTACAAGTCTCTTTTCAGAAACACTGCTAATTATAATGTTTCTTCTTAAAATAGAGATCTTCAACTTCTCATCAGTTCTATTATCTCTGTCTCTACATAAAGACAGACACATTTCTAAAAAAAATGTTTCAAATATTTTCATGTGTAACCATATCATTTCTAATTCATACTAATTTCTCTGTTTTTTAAATCATCTATGTACCCAACACATCTTTTAAGAATGTTAATGGCATGTCTCACTGATATTAAATTCTTATCCAAAATAAAATAAATTACCAAATGCCTTGTGTCTATACATTACTGTTGTTGTTATTATGTGCCATCAAGTTGACTACAACCCATAGTTACTCTGTGAATATTATCTCTGAATCTGAGCCAATCTACCATCTCTGACACCTGTGACCTTAATGCCACAGTCACTAATATCAGTTTATCTCATCCAAGGTTGTCTTCTTCTGTACTGACCCTCTAACCTTCCAAATATGATATTTTTCTCCAAGGTATAATCCCTCCTGGCCACATTCCCAAAATAGGTGAGATAGAGCTTCAAAGTCCTTACCTCCAAGGGACAAACCGATTTCATCCTCTCCAGGACAGACTTATCTGTTTTGTTGGCAGTCTATGGCATGCTCAACACTCTTCTTCAGCATCACAACTCAAAGGTATTGATTTTTCTTAAGTCATTTTTATTCATTGTCCAGCTTTCAGATACAAGAGTAAGCAATTAAGAAGACCATGGCCTGGATCAGGTTCAGCTTCTCTAGACTGACATCAATGCTCTGCAGCACTCTGGAGATATCCTTGACAGCAGATTTTCCCCAACATGGCTCATCTTTTGCTTTCCTAACTGTTGGTATCAAGACTGTTGATTATGGATCCAAGCAAAATAAAATCATTAACCACCTCAATCTTTTATCTAGCATGACCCTAATCTAGTACTCCTGTAGTAAGAATTTTTGTTTTCTTTATATTGAGTTGCAATTCAGATTGAAGGCTATAACCTTTGACCTTCTGCAGCAAACTCTTTAAGTCCTTCTCAGTTTTGCTGAGCACAGTTGTGCCATCTGCATAATGCAGATTGTTGGTGAGTCTTCTTCCAATCCTGATGCCCTATTCTTCTTCATAAAGTCCAGCTCTCCAAACTGATATGTTCTGAATATAGATTGAAAAGGTATGGAAAAAGGAGAAATATAAATTAGTTTACACACACTGTTTGCCTAGAATGTGTCTGTTTGTATCATTCTGCAATTGAATCCCATCAGCCAGCTGCTTGTTTGGAAAAGTTTATATTACTAGAGAAAGTGACTGTATAATTTCTCCTTTGTTCAAGTTTTTGTTTTTAAAAAATGTTAGATTTAGGGTAAGTATTAGTGTTTAGAATTAGCATAAGGATTTCATTTAGGGACAAGAATTTAGGGACAGCATTTCAGTTTATATCAATATTTTGGCTGCCATTATGTTGATGAATTATCATGGGGTCTGATATTAAGACAATAAAGTATAATTCTATCTTAAAACTACTCTGAAATACTCTCCTGAGTTTAAATCAGTTTGCCAAGGAAAGTTCTAAAATATGGCATCACAAGTGATATGTTTGTGTTTTTCTCTAATAAATGGAGTATGTAATATAATTATGACAATTTCAAATTTTCCTTGAACTCTTTCTTGTTTTTTAAACATGCCCAAGTATTGGATCAGCAGTGATATATATATATATGAATGTTAAAGTATAAATTTTGACTGTGGATTATTCCAAATTATTATTTTTTGGAAAAAGAATAAAATATTTTAAAGAATTTGAGGAAAAACCATTTTACAACTCTTTATTCCTATTTTTCAAAAACTGAATGTAACAGTCGACAATTTGAGAGTGAAGAAAGTTCTGAGTGGATTATAAATCTCACACTCCTCCCAGGGGAACACGGGTAAGATCTTCCTTCTTCACAACACATCAAGACATCAAATGATTGGCAAGCTTATTAAATATTTATTTTACTGTTCAATGTATTAATCATAGCTGAAAAGTATATAATTCAAGAGGGCCTGCATAAAGTGACCTATGTTCTCAAAGTAGATAGTGTGAGCTGGGAAATAACTACTCACTCCAGGCATATTAGAGCGAAAAAAAAAAAAAGAATACACTTTCTCATAAACCAACCATTCTCTAAAGAGTGCAGCTTTGAGATTGTCTGTTAGGTCTACTTGGTCTTCTTGAGTTGCCCTCTGAAACTCGTCTGTTCCGCTCTCTTCCTTTAGCATCGTTTGTTGTGGCTTCTTTTCATTCCAGTGAAAGTTTCAGAATTTCTTCTGATATTCTCTTTAGTTTGTGCTTTCTTCCCTGCCTTTATAATGACCTTTTGCTGTCTTTATTGATGATGTCCTTGACAAAGCAAAGTTATATACTAATACGTGCAAGAAGCTGGAGTTAGAAAACAAGAGAGAAGAATACTCTCAGAATTTCTCAATCTAAAATACCTGAAGGACAAATTCCAGCTTTATATTGTAATGCTGAATTATTCTATGGGTAAATCGTGGATAAAGTAGAAGTATCAAATGATGGAAGGAATAAACAAAGTCACTGTAACAAAAAGAACTGGCTGACATGGAACCATGTCAGGAAGTATAATATGATCAAAGATCAATGGTAATAAAAGAAGAATTACAAGCTGCTTTGAATGCACTGGCCAAAAATAAGGTCCCAGAATTGATGGAATACCAGTTGAAGTATTTCAGGAAGCAGATGCAACCCTGAACTTGACAGTATCTGTCAATGAATATTGAAGACAGCTACCTTACCAACTGACTAGAAGGGATCCATATTTTTCCCATTCCCAAGAAGAGAGAGACAGCAGACCGTGGAAATTATATAACAATACCATTAGCATATGGAACTAGGAGACAATAAAAAAAAAGACTGAAATACTACATAAACAGAGACAGACCAGAAATGTAAGCTGGATTTAGAAGACTTAGAAGTGGATTTAATTGCCAACGTCAGATGGGTCTTGGTTGAAATTAAAGAATACTAGACAGAGCTTTACATTTTATTGATTATAAAAATATGCTTGATTGTTTGTAGCAAATTATGGATAATATTAAGAAGACTAGGAATCAAAGAACATTTAATTGTGTTCATGTGAAACTTTTACATAGATGATGAAGCAGTTCTCCAAATAGAGCAAGGGCATATGGCATGGTTTAAACTTAGGAATGGTGTAGGTCAGAGTTGTGCCTTTTACAATATGAATTTAGGCTGTGTGGTAAGCAAATACCTCAACAAATCGGTCTATATATGATGAAGAATATGGCATCAAAATTAGAGGAAGACTCCTCAATAACCTGTGTTATGCAGACAACACAAACTTGCTGCAGAAAAAGAAGAAGACTTAAAGCATTCACTGTAAAAAAAATCAGAGACTGCAGCCTTTGGATTGCATCTCAACATCAAGAAAATGAAAATCCTCACCATGAAACCAATAGGCAAAATGACATCATGATAGGTGGAGAAAAGATTGAAGTAATCAACAACTTCATTTTACTTGGATTCACAGTCAACACCTTTATTGATAATAATCAGGCAAGAAATTAAAAAAAAAAGTACCGTCAAGGACATTTTCAAAGTTCTAAACAGAAAGGATGTCAGTTTCAAGACTAAAGTACACCTGATCTAGTTCTTGATAGTATCAGTTGCTTCCTACGTATTTGAAAATTGGACATTGAATAAGGAAGACAAAAGAAGAATGAATCTGTACCTTTGAATTGCAGTGATGCAGAAGAGTATTGAATATATCATATATTTCCAAAAGAAAATTGAATTTGTCTCGAAGGAGAGAAAGAAGGATGCTCCTCAGAAGTAAGTATGGTGAACATTTGTCTCACTTACTTGGAACATATTTTCAGGAGGAATCAGACCATGGAGGGGAAATCAGACCATCAGACCATCATGCTGGGGAAAGTGGAAGGTAAGAGAAAGAAAGGTTCTCAACAAGAAGGATTGATGTGGTGACTACTACATGGTTCAATGGGCTTGAGCATGATAGAAATTTTTAGGATGGTGCAGGATAGGACAAGTTTCAGATCTGTTGCTTTTAGGAATGCTATTAGTTGCAGTCAACTTCATGGTGTCTAACAACAACACTAGTGTCTGCTCTGGTTGTGTAGTACATAGAGAATTTACCTGTTAGCGCAAAGGTTGCACCTTCCTGACTGTTCTATTATAATTATACAGTGGCAGTTCCACTGAAGAAAGATGGGCAATCTCCTCCTGTGTGATTTACAGTAGAAGTAAATCCACTCATGATCGAATAAGAATTGGTCCAGACTAGATGGCAATGAGTGAGTAGTATCCACAGGAGTCTTTGTGGTGTACCGGTTAATGCATGGGGTCTAAGCCAAAGTTTGGTGGTTCTAACTCACCAGCCACTCTGGGGAGAAATATGAGATACTTTTTTCATAATATTCACAGCCTAGGAAACCCTGTGGGAAACTCTATTCTGCACTACAAGTTCTCCATGAGTTGGAACCAAATCAATGGCTGTGGTTGGGCTTAAGAATGTTGAAGAAGGCACGTGGAGGACCATGTAAACTACAGTAGAGTTGAAGCCTTTGGACTGTGTAGTAAGAAATGTGCTTGAAAACACATGTATTTGTCTATGTCATGGAAACTTTGGACGAGAGACACAAAGGTGAAAGTAATGATGGCAAAACTTAAAAGAATTCTGTCCGTCTTAACCCTCTGCAGTACACAAAAAGTACTGATGCCCAGATACTACTATTCAGCCTTTCAAAATTCAGAATACTATTCAGAATTCAGTTTCTTTCTTAGTCTTACTTCTTTCCTTTTCTTGTGAGGTTTGCCCCAATCATGGACATTTAGAAGCCAATAAGAAGAGCTAATAATACCCATAGACTCTTATTCCTATAAGTTGTTAGGAATACTGAAACAAGGGAAAGAGAAAAGGGTTTATTTTGGATCAAATTCCTAGTTGTGAGGATCACGCAGGACAGAGATTTTTAATTATTAAATTGAAGCAATGATCAAAGTTACCTGTGATCTTTATTTCTGGGACACCAGAGAAGGTAAAATGCCTGCAGGGCAGGGAGGCTACTAACCTGGAAGTGTGCATTGTGACTACATCTCTTAAAATATTCTTGTTAAATGTAAGATTACATATACATTGCATCAATTCGTCACAAAAATAGCCCAGCTTCAGAGATGAAACAAAAGAATCAGAAGATTCAAAGACTCTTGTTCACAGCTACCAAGTGGTTGAACAAGGATTTAAATTAAATTTTAACTGGCATTTAAGATCATAAACTTAATCACTATGAGCTACTGTTTCATAATACAGATAGCAATTATTTCTACTAATGCATCAAAGTTTTAGATTGCTAAAACAAAATCCCTTAGGTGCTGACGATGGCCACCTTTCTGTTGATATAAAACCAACTAACAACAATAAAAACAAGCCTTTTTTACACTAAATAGAGTTGTTAAAGAAATGTTCAAAAACAAAAGAAATTCAAACAAACAAAGATCACCAACCTCATGTTGTATAATCTATTTACACCTATGATGACTCTCCACTGCTGTTTCAGAAGCTATAAACCTTGCTGGGAAAACCCTGCCTCATCTTTTCCCCAAGGCTGGCTGTTGGGTTTAAACTGCTGACTTTTGAAGTTAGCAGTTCAAAACTTTTCCTACTATGCCCCCAGAGTTCCTGAAAGAAGTCTAAACTTTTGATGCTAACATACATTATGTATTAAAATCATGCTTTGCTTTTTGAAATACATCATTGTTATCCCCATTTACCATCTCTTTTCATTCTCATATCAACTAGGAAAGTTCAATATTAGCAAACATTAATCACAAAATGCAACTGAGCACATGTACTCTAATCTAGACTGAGGTTTGTCAGGGTACTCAGCATTCACTTTCTGCCTCTTCAGAGTGGTCCTTTACTTCCTTTCTTGCTACTTAACTCTTTGCTTTCTCCCTTTCCCCACTTCTCCTTTTCCTCCCTCTCCCTTCCCTCCACCTTTCCTACCCCCTATCCTCCACCCCAAACTCTTACATTCAAAGAGAAAAGTCCTTGAATCACAGCATGTAATATTACCAGACTTGAGAAGATTCTTTAGTGTGACTATTCAGTTAGGAATACTCAGTCCTGGACAATAGTCCTGAAGGGTGAGGACTATCTAGTCCTGGAAAGGGTACAGCCAGAGTACTCCTTGGAAGCAAGGATGAAGAAGCTTCATCTAGGTGAAGCTAGGCGTAGCAGGAGTGGCATCCACTTCCTAAATGACTTGCCTCCAGAAACTGAATTTTTGTAAATTTCAGTAGTTGTAGAGGATCACTATGAGTAGTGCTCAACTTGAAGGCAATCAACAACAACAACCTACATAGCTAGGTGTATTTAGGCAAGGCTATTCCTTGAAAAGTGACATCATGCTTGAGAAGATGGAGGGTCAGTGAAGGAAAGGAAGGCCCCAATGAGATACATTGACACTATAACTTCAGCAATAGCCTCTAGTGTCTCAGAGATAAAGAGGATGACAGAGAATAGGGCAGGTTTCAGATTGGCTAGTCATACAAGTTGTTGTACTCAGTGACATCTAACAGCAACAAGAGTATTCATTCAGGATAGTCCAGGAACTCTGGTGGCTTGGTTGTAAGAAGTTGTACCATCCTCCTAAAGATACACCATTGCATCTATCAGCTGTTTCACAAAATAAAAAGATGCGCAATCTCTTAAGTCTGATTCACTGTCTCTGAAACCCTGCTGGAATATCAGCTATGGGTCCATTCCAACTCCATGGTACATACAATAACAGAAAACATTCAATTAGAATGTGCCATCAGAAATAGCGGAAGACTCATCAACCACCCATGTTATGCAAATGTCACAAGCTGGCATGCTGACATTTAGGAGGACTTGAAACATTTGCTGCAGAAGATCAAGGTCAATAGCTTTCAATATGGATTACCCCTCAACATCAAAAAGACAAAAGTTTTCACCATCCCATCAGGCCAATAGGCAACTTTATGATAAATGAAGAATAGATTGAAGTGGTCAATTATTTCATCTTGCTTGGATCTATGATCCATATCCTTGGTAAGAGCAGTCAAGAAAATGCAAGATGAGTCACACTGGGAAAATCTGCTTTCAGGGACCTCTCCAGACAGAGTTCTGAAGAACAATGACGTCAGCTTAAAGACTAAAGTGTGCAGCATTCAAGCCACAATCTTCTCAATTGCTTGTTATGCATCTGAAAGTTAGACAAGGACTAACAGAAGAAGAATTGGTGCCTTTGTACTGTAGTGTTGGACAAGAATACTGATTATTTGAACAAACAGATCTGACTTTGAGAAAATGAAAACTGAGGGCTTCTTGGCAGCAAAGATAGTGAAACTTCATCTTACACACTTTCTATGTGTTGTTAGGAGGGGATAGTCCTTGAAGAAAGGTATCGTGCTTTAAAAGATGGATGGTCAGTGAAAGAGAGGAAGACACTCAATGAGACAGATTGACAAAATGACTACAGTAATGGGCTCTAGTGTGCCAGGGATGATGAGGATGGCACAGGACAGGGCAGCTTTCAGATCCCTTGTTGATAGGGTTTTTATGAGTCATAATTGACCAAAGCCACTTAACAACAATTCAATCAGATAATTTGTATATTTCTCTAAATGACTAGAGATAATACTTTCTAAAAACCATCCCTGATTTCGCAGCATTCAGTTTTACAAATATCAAAATTAGTAATGTTTGTTAAGTACCTAATACATTGTTGTTGTTGTTGTTGTTGTCATGTGCCATTGAGTCGTTTGCGACTCATAGTGATCCTATGTACAAGAGCTCTAAACACTCTTCTATCCTGTGCCAACCTAGCCATCTCAAACGCACTTATTCCCATCACTCCAGTCACAGGATCGATCCATCTCATTGAAGGTCTTCACACACATGTCTTTTCTACACACATATGTATACTTCCAAACATTTCTATCAATCTACGTTTCAATGCTGAGTTTAAATATGTTTTCCTTCATGAAGACTTCTCTGATAAATCTTGCCCCAGTAAATCAATCTCCTGACATCCTTTTCCCACGGGTTTACAGAGGCAGTTAATTCACAGGAGGAGATTGCCCATCTTCCAGGGAGTAGCTGGTGGTCTCGAACCCTGTGCCTTCAGGATTTCAGCACAGCTTCTTGCCACTAAGCCACCAGCGCTCCCGTACCTGATACATAGTAGGTTTTTAAAAAAATGCACATATGTATGCTCACAAATATTTCTGTTGATCCACCTTTCAATGATGAGTTTAATTATATTGTCTTCTTTAATTATGAAGGTTTCTCTAGCAAATTCTGCTGCCCTGCCTCAGTTTCTTTCCTGCCATTTCCCCCCCCCCACATTATTTATTAACATTTCATTACTTAAAAATATATACCCCCCTTATGAGCTGTATTATTTAAAAAACTTGCACAAATATATAGATGCTTTTTTCCCCCAGGCTCATGACTTAACAATCAATACTTTGGACCAAAGAAACTAAGGAACATTCCCCAAATTGCACTGAGTTAAAGTCAAAACAGCTGCCCCAATTTATCATTCATCCTTAATTACTTTCTCGAATGCTCCCCAAGTACTGAAATCTTACTACAGTCTCTCATTGTCTTTATTCCCTGGAGCTAACAGCAGGGGTAAGATCACCAAGTGAGAACTCAATAATTCTTGCTGTATTAAATTTTAGTGACTCTCCATACTCAAAGGGTTTCCAAAGGAGGTGTTGTACCAGGCTCATCTGAGACCTTGTGAAATATCTAGAATCGCATCCATATCCTCAGAGATTCTCTTTCAGTAGATTTAGGTTGAGTTCCAGGGAACTTTTATGGTATATAGTCCATAGGGCGCTGCTGTGCTCACCCAAACTCAATGCCTCTGGCGTTTGAACTCACCAATGGTTCAACAGGAGAACAGCGGGAAATCACCCCCATTGCAATTTATAGCCTCTGAAAAGTCACTCGAGGGGCAGCTGAGATGATCCTAACTCAATGGCAATGAGTTAAGAACAAGCCCTGGGCATCTGTGCTTTTAATAGATGCTCCCATGTGAGATGATATTAATAGTTCCCGAAGTGGTACATGGCACTTGCTGACTAGGATATATATTCTTTCCTGGCATATATTGAAGGGGGAAGGGGCATGTCCTCAGTTTTGCTTAGTAACATGTTTTTTTTGTATCTAACAAACCTATTGCTAAAGAAATTTAAAAAGTTCTCCAAAATTCTAAAAGTAAATTCTCACTACTGTGATTTCCTCCCTACTACCCCTGGTGGAAATCGGTAACAGCTGGACTTTTAATAACCCTTGAGGAGTATTTTTGAGTTACTCATCCACCTTATTTTTTGTCCAGCTAAATAGCTGCAATCTTTTAAAAGATATCCTATAAGCTTTATTTCCAAACCCTTCTCTTTCCCATATTTGCCTAACCTTCGAAGTAAGACTGCCAGTCTACTTCAGGCAATTCCCCATTACACGTTGCATTCTGAAGTGTGTCCTTAAGTCAAAGTTGTAGGAAGTTGGAACAGGCATAAATGATTCTTATTTAATCTCACTTTAATGTTAGAAAAGGCTCAAAGTCATTTCAAAGTTTCAAAGTTATAGTCATAGAAAGGAAAGGTGATTGAAACAATTTTGTGTGTGTTTAAGTATGTGTGTGAAAGAGAGAGAGGAAAAGAAAGAGAGAGCAATGTTTGGCTCAATCATGTTAACGTGAGGTCAGATTTATTTAACATCAAAGGACAATAGTCAGGCTTTTGTAACACAGGGACTGCCAGTATTATGCTCTGTGTATATATATATATATATATATATATATATATATATATATATATATATATACACACACACACACATATACTGTGATGCGTTAAGAAACAGTATACCTATAATAAGATTTTAATTTGAGAATAATGCTCCTGTGTATCTTGGTATCTTGCCAGCACATGTATCTGTGACCTTTTAGTTGTTTTAGGCAAATGGAAAGGCAATATATGTATCTGTGAACTTTCAGTTGTTTTAGGCAAATGGAAAGGCAATATGTTACCAGGGGGAGAATGTCATATAACCAGGCATATGACTCTAGTACTTCCATTAGTTGATCTATACTTCAAAGGAAATCATCTTCCCTTTCATTTACTGAATTCCTTACCTGAAAGGTAATCTATGTCCTACTAAAGTCCAGCAGTTGCCATGCGGCTACAATCTCTGCAGCAGGAGGAAGTTGGAGACATATAAGTTCAGCCTGTGTACTTCAGGGTTACACACACAGGAAGTTGGCATGATGGAAAGTGATAGAGAATCAGCAGAGCATGAGTAGCTTGGGGATAAAAATTGTGAGATTGCTCAACAAAATCCAGTATCTGAGACACAATTAGGACAAACCAGCAGGAGAATTCATGGCTAGTTGAGCCAAACTTCAAGTGGGCGTGCTCCTCCTCCAGCAAACTAACCAGTGATTTTCTTGGAAGGGGCATGCTTCTCTGGGCTCTGATTCCTGACTCTGCCCACCCTGGACTAGGTTTCTCAGCATGATCTTCCGCACAATTCCCCAGCTGTTCTCTCACTCCTGCTGTGTTATTTCCATTGCAGTCCTGCCAAATCCATTATACTCTATACTATGATGGTTTAGACACAGTCTCATAGCTTGAAATACTAACTGTAAAAAAGAAACTGAATATCAGTGTATCAGTTGTAAAAAGACTGATTCAGCAGCCTCATAACTAACTTTACAGGTCAATCATTTGCTTAATGATAGTTGGCACCTACTGAAAGATCTCTGGGGCTATAATCTGTAGGATGTTCCATTTCTAACCCAAAATCCAAGAGTCTCTGATGGTACAAATCTGCAAGAGACTCCATGGAAGAAAAATGGGTAGGCAATCAGTTCCCACTGTGATTTACAGCATAGAAAGAAGCTCAATGAAGGAAGGGTCTCTGTGAGTCTGGACTGATTCAATGGAATTGAGTTGGACTTTTGGGTTTGTTTGGGGTATTTTTGGTTCTCCCTATATTGTCGTTTGCTTTGAGTATTTACTGAGCACTAGCAAATAACTGAAGGGCCTGCATAGTTGGTGACAATGATTACATGCTCTATTCTAAATGACACATTGTAATATTTTATGATCATACATACTTTTAGTGAAGGCCATGATCATAATTATTTCATCTTAAAGAGGAAGAAATTAAGTGTAGAAAGAGGGTAAATAACTGATTAAGATTTTTCAGTTGCCAGAGCATCAGAAGCAAATCATTAGACATCAGAACTCTTCATCACCATGCTATCTGCATTTAAGTTTGGAGATAGAGCTACACAGTTGCATGTAAAAAAAAATGTTGTCATTCTCGTATTGCTTAAGGGAGCCATAATAAATGATGTCATTACTAAAGAATGAAGTTCTAACATATTTGCCTAGCATCCAAGACTTTCACATTCTGGGTAAATAAATTCTGTTAAGTTATGTCTCCAGTAGCTCTTATTTCACATATCATATTAAAGGTCAGCTATTTGTAAGCAATCCCCTATTTGTTGGTTCCTACTCCAAATTTCTCCACCCTTCTCCTTTGTTTCTACTCTTCTTCCTCTCTCTAAGTGTCTTTACATAATTTCCATGGTCAAATTCTAACCATATTAAGTAAGCAATTTGTTTGTTCTCACCTCATCTCCCTATGTCTAATCCAAGAAAATAGATGTAATTTTTGGACTCCTGGCCAATATAAAAGTTATCTAGTCTTATTTCCCAATTTCTTTGTCTTTTAATAGCAAGTAACACTGTCTTAACTCTCTTAAATTTAAGGAGCATGTGCAATGTACCTAAGACCTTTTTACATGATTTGCAAACGTGAATGTCACTCTTCTGGAATTGAAGTCTCGTTTTATGAGAAGAGCACTAAGCTTTGCATGAACAAAGGGAAATCTGCACTTTGATCTTGCATCTGTATTTTTCCAAGTTCAAATTTTTTAATTTTCCCAGAACAATTTAACTTCGTAACACATTGCCATCAAGTTGATTCTAACTCACAACCCAACAAGACAGAGTGGAATTGCCCCACAGGGTTTCAAAGGTGATGTAATTTTATATAAATTAATGCTGTATCTTTCTCCCACAGAGTATTTGGTGATTTCAAATGATTGATAATTGGTTAATATCCAATTGCTTCACCACTGTACCACCTGGGCTCTTAATAACCACACAGACCACCAATCCTTCTTAGTTTATAAACTTCTTAAAAACTGTATCTTACTTATATTTCTTTTTCAACACACCGCACATGGCAGATATCACACATTTCTTTAAAAAAAAAATTTCTTTGAAAAAAATTTCTTTGCAAATTGATTTACCTCTTTTTTGGTGTTTTTTTTTTTTTCTTTTTGTTTCAGAATTGGTCCTCTACTGAAAGAATACAGCACACTTGAAAATGTTTTGCCTTTGTTTGCATTGGTTAGTGTTTGTTTTGTAGTGAGACTAAATTTTATTCAATTTTACTTTAAACTACTAAATGGTCAAAAAATGAAGTGTGATCACTTATGAAATTTATGTTCATTTTTGTGTGTGTGCAGTTGGTTTCAAATGTATATTGCATTTTTGTCTATTTTTAGAATATAGAACACAAGATGTCAAAACAAGATTTTTCACCAAATCGACTTTCACGAATTCAAACTAGGCTGCAGTGCAGTACTAACAGCTCAAAACATCAGTGAAGTTTAGTGCGAGGGAAGTGTCAATAAGTACACAGTGTAACTTTGGTTTTGAAAAATCCCTCCACTGTGAATTCAAACTCAACGACAGCCATTGGAAGTTGTCAACAACCTTCTGAGGGAAATAATCGAAGCCAAATTCCATCAAAGATACACAAAAAGTTGCAGAACTCCACGTCCATCATTCTACAGCACCTTGTCATTTGGAGCAAAGAGGAGAGGTGAAGACACTCGGCAAATGGGTACTACAGGAATTGAACAAAAACCAAAGACATCACTACTTTGAAGTCTCCGCTGAGCTATTTGAGAAATAAAAACAATCCGTTTCTCAACTGTACTGTAACGTGTGATGAAAAATGAATCCTCTAGACAACCGATGACAGTCAGCACGATGGTAAGATCAGGGTAAAATGTCAAAGCACTGCCCCAAACAGAGTTTACTCTAAAAGAAGGTCGTGGTGACTGTTGGTCTGCCGCCGTATTAATCCACTACCATATCTTGTCCTGGAGAAACTATTACAGCAGAAAAGTATTACAGATACTATAGCAAATTCTGCAATATTTGTGGCCACATTGATCAACAAAAAAGCTCCAATCCACCTGCAGGCAACACTTCTCCACAATTCTCACAATCCAGGCTCCTAAAACTCAACAAATTTGGCTATGGAACTCCACCTGCTCTGCCACCCTCACAAGCCCTCTAGCCAGCCAATCACTTCTTGAAGCACTTCAACACGTTTTTATATGGTAGACTCTTCAATGACCAAGGTGCCACTGAAAAATATCTTCAGTGAATTCATCAAGTCCAGAACCCGGGATTTTGTGCTACCAGAGTAACAGCTTATTGTATCTTGTTGGCAAAAAAGGGTATATTATAAGGTTGGAATTGAGAAAGAGATGTCATGGACATATTCTGTCTCCAAATCTGTTCAATCTATATGCTGAGCAAATTATCCAAGAAGCTGGACTCTATGGAGAGGAATGTGGCATCAGGATTAGAGGGAGACTCATCAATAACCTACATTATACAACCTTGCTTGCTGAAAGTGAGGAGGATTTGAAGCACTTGTTGCAGAAGATCAAGGAATGCAGCCTTCAATATGGATTGCAACTCAACATCAAGAAAACAAAGATTCTCGATGAAAGGTTCTTGAAAACAAAGTATCATGATGGATGGAGAGGAGAGTGAAACCGTCAACAGCTTCATCTTACTTGGACCCACAATTAACACCCTTGGTAGGAGCAGCCAGGAAATAAGGAGATGCATTGCAGTGAGAAAATCTGCAGTTAGGGACCTTTCCAAATTATTGAGGTGCAGTGATTTCAGTTTGAGGAATAAGGTGTGCCTGGTTCAGGCCATGGTCTTTCTGATTACTAGCTGTACATTTAAGATCTAGACAATGAATAAAGTTGACAGAAAGAGAATTGATGCCTTTGAGCTGTGGTGTTGGAGAAGAGCACTGAATATCGCATAGAAAGCCAAGAAAACTAATAGATATGTCTTAGAGAGGGTGCAACCAGAGTACTCTTTGGAGGCAAGAATGATGAGGCTTCGCCTCTCATACTTTGGACAGATTGCTAGGAGATGCTATTTCTTGGAGAGGGACATGATGTTGGGAAGGGTGGAGGATAGGTGAAGGAGAGAAAGACCCTCCACCAGGTGGATTGACAAGGTGACTGCTGCAACAGGCTCTTGTGCGTCAGCAAGTGTGAGGATGGCGCAAGACGGAACTAGGTTCAGATCTTTTGTTCATAGGATCACTATGAGTTATACACGACTCGATGGAACCTAACAACAACAACAACAACAATACAACATATTGGCTCTTATTTTGATTAATAAAATTAATTTTGAGCAAAGCCATAGATTTCAAAAGCTGGAGGTTTAAAAAACCTGCATTATTTGGGAACAACCTAATATGGTCTTGATACTGAATTGAAAATTCTTCATTTAAACTGCTTGACAGTTTGCACGCCCTGCCTGCCGACATCAATATTTACTAATGGGCCCTTTCTCATACAGAAGCTGTTAGCAATAAAGAAAGATAATGAAGAAATTACTTGACCCCAAACAAGCAGCTAATAGTAACTATAGCCTATGTCATCAAGTTTTGTTGCCATCTGTGCCCAAGCAACAGGACACAGCAAGGAAAGGCTGGAGGAGCTGAGACAGGGCAAGAGAACTCAAAGGAGAGAGAAGACTGGTAATTCAGCATCAGGAAGGAGACAGCCTTTTCTAAGGATGCTTCTATTGCCCAGATCTTTTATATACATTATCACATTTGGTTCTTTAAACAGTACTGTAACAGTGGCAAATTCTTTTTCATTTTTCTTAATTGAAATGAAAATACTAAGGATCGGAAAACAAAAGTAAACAGCTACCACACCAAACTAATGCTGTCACTCGTCTAGGAGTTAGAGCTGACTTGAAGCTGACCCCACAGCAGCTTTAAATTGCGTGAAAGGAGATTGTCCATCTTTCTACAGAGGAGCAGAGGGCAGATCACAGTACTAGAGAATGCAGTCTTTGGCAGCTCAACTCTTAGACTAAGTCACCAAAGAAAGAATGGGACAGGAGCAACAATAAACATATCCAGAAAGTAAGGGAGACTGTGTGTCATGTTGATTCAAGCCCCTGACATTTCATTTGCAATTTTATAAGAATGGATCTGAAATCAGGTTTCTGCCACAAAGTTGTTGTGTGACCTTGAAAAAATTTTGTGTATATGCATGTGCACAGACACAGGTGCACCTGGCAAATTCCCACATTCATTGGTTTTCCCGTGGGTAAATTAGAAATAGTAACAGAAGCAACTTTGGTGTGTTACTGTGAGGATTAAAAGACATATGGGCATAACATTCTAAATGCAAATTTCAGCATAAAACAACTCTTGCATGCCTGGAAAATATTCTTATTGGTATTTAAAAAACAAAACAAACTCATTGAGGTAGACATGGAGCTGACTCAGCTGGCCCTCCAAGGGGTTTTTGTTCTTGTATCATGGAGTCAGAACAAAGTCATAATTGATGTTCAAGAGGGTTTTCAGAGGCAGTTAAGCACACTTGAAGAGATTGCCTGTATTTCTGTTATGGAGCAGTTAGTGGATTTGAACAGTATTCCTTTACTTTGGCAGCATAATTCCTTACCATTAAGCCACCAGTGCGGTTTTGGAGGCAGTAAATCACAAGGAAGGAGAGAACTCATTTTCTCCATAGATCTGCTGGTAGATTTGAACTGTTCATCTTTAGGTTAACAGCACAACTCCCTAAAGAATAGACCTCCAGAGTTCCATTCTTATTAATACTACTATTAAATAAATTCAGAGGTCTGTTTCTCTCTGAATTAAATTTTTTATGCCACTATGAAGTAGTAAAATGAACTCTTTATAAATGCAGAAAATATACTCACAGAAGTTGTAGAATACAACAAATTGAGCTAAGAGAAATAAATTCTTTATGCATATTTTTATGAATTCCTCTTACATTTTAAAGTTTCCATGCATTAAATGGCTTTATTTTTATCTAAATTTAACATTTTAGAAGTAAAGACTATAAAATAACTAAAACATATTTGTTTAAAGTTCTAGAAATCTGGAATCCAGTTTAAACTCTGCCTTCGACTGTAGACTTTGTTAAATTTGGTCAGCTTCTCTGAGGTAATGTTTCCAAGGCTTCACATTTACATGTATTTTTGTTTGCTTTGAATATATTTTAAAAAATTCAATTGAAATAACATGTATAGTATTCTTAAGCTCTAATATATTAATGTTTATTAGGGGTTTTTTTTTTTACTTATTTACTAAGTTGGTTAGGTTTGTTTATCAAATTTGGTCTCAGTTTGTAAAAGGTTAAAGTTGTATGATTTATAGTTAATTACTAGACTGCATTGTTGTCATTGACCTCTGGAAAATGTGATAAAAGTCATAAATGTCACCAGTCTACCAAAAATGCACGTGATTACATATTCACGAAATCGAGCATGGATTTTAGTGAATTAATGAACCCCCTGGAACTCAGTTGTGTATGGATCCAGATGACGTTTTAGTCGAGCCTCTCTTTTTGAGTGCAGGTGACATAAGTTTAATATGGTAGGTAGTGTTTTTCCACAACAAATGTGCCAATTCTTTCTTGATAGCACTTTTACAAATAGCTGGTACACTGTGAGTCTTTCAAAAGATAGTAGGTGTGATCTGGCTGAAAAACTGGAAGAAAGGAAATAGAATAGAATATCCTCCGAGACCGGCATGAGAGGTAAGCAGTGTCATGGAAATCTCTAGGCACCAGCCCTGTGGCAGAGTTCTAGGACTCTAGTCACTAACTGTGCTCGATTCTATCTACAGGAACAAAGTGTGCACGTCTCCGTTCTCTTACTGACAATCTCCACTGACCCTCTGTCACTCCACAGTATCTTTTAATCTCTGCACTGTACATTTTCATGGGACAGAAAAAGTCTGAAACAAGACTTGAACCTTTTTTGGACTTTATTGAATTTCAAGATCTTTGTCACAATTCTCAATGATGGTGTCATTGATGAGAAGCGTTTTTATAGTTGCTGGTACAAGACAAGTGCTGAGAGAACCAAACAAACCTCAAACTATTTTTCTTCTGGATCTTTCACTGATCATCACATAGGAACAATTTCCACTTACTAGGTAAACTTTCATGACTCCCAACAGACGTCATGGTCCTTGTTTCTTTATATACCGTCCTCCTGTTTTAGATAGGGAATTCTTCCATCAAATGGACTGATATTCTAGTACCTTCAATATGAGATAGACAATAGGGAGTATATTGTTGTTGTTAGGTTTCATCAATCAGTACAGGAGAACTGTTGTCGTTGTTGTGGTGGTGTTCTGTTAAGTTGGAACTGACGCACAGCTGACCTTCCAGCAGGTTTTCAGAGGCAGTAATCACAAGGCAGGAAATTAACCATCCTTCTCCCACGAAATAGTTGGTGGATTTGAACCATGTGCCTTCAGGATTGCAGCACAGCTTCGTACCACCAGGCCACAAGAGTTCCCTATATAGGGTATAGTTGTTGCAAAAAAGAAATGATTCATGAAAAAATAAAGCAAATATTGTATGCAAATACTCTTGATAGCAAACTTAATTATAGAAAACTCTTCATAAATGTCCCTCCAAAGAGCAATCTACCTTTACCATTGCAGCTACTCACAATGTTGTTGTTAAGTACAATCGAGTTATAACTAACCCACAGCTAACCCTCCAGTGGGTTTTCAGAGGCAGTAAATTGCACAGAAGTAGACTGTCCATCCTTCTCCTGTGGAGCAGCTGATAGATTCAAGATGCTCGGCTTTTGGTTGGCATCACAACTCCTTACACCAAGTCACCAACACTCCCTACCTTGACAATCTCAGCCAGTCCTGACAGCAGTATATATTTACCTTTATATATATTCATTTGCTTCATCGTCTATATTACAAACCAAATTATGAACTGATGGAAATTATTGGGTCCTTTTGGGGGTACGGGGCAACCACTGCTGGAACAAGCACAGTGCCTGGGTAAACACTAGTCCTCAGTATACATTTAGTGAAAGGAAGGAGGGAGACATTGGTTCCCCTTTTGTACTCTTCCTTCTTATTTACACCATTATTTCTTGTGTTCCTCCTTCTTTTCCTTTCTTGAATTCCCATCTTCATTCATCTCCCTTCTTTCTTTTATTTTTTTTTCTTTTAAAACTTTTCACTCTTCAGAAAAATAAAAATGACTGCACCTTACAGTAATCGTCTATTAAAAGCAAAACAGTTGATGTCCAGTCAATCCCAGCTTGCAGCATTCTCATGAGAATCAGAGTGTAACAGTGTGTCGACTTCTAATTTATATTTTTGGGGAATAAATTGGCAGAGATTGCGTTTCATCTGCCTTCTCCTGGACTGGACCCTTTAACCTTTCAGTTAGGAGCCAAGAGAACTAAGTATTTGCACCAACCAGGCCATACTTAGGGTGTGTCGCTTTCCAAGCACTGTTCTAAATTTTACATAAACCAATCTCCTTAAAAATCACAAAAATCTGTGAAGTCACAATCTTTAGCTACTGAAATACTATACTTCTAAAAGCCCTGATTACTTCAAGCAGTGTGTTCTAGGAAATCTTTGGACTACATTAGATTTTAAAATTGAAATATAATCAGATAGGATTTCTTTCCAAATTTTCTTTTTTTACTTTCCCACTAGTTTCTTTGCTATTTCGCTTCACATTATCAACCTGAAAATGGATCTGACTGGAGTGAGCGCATGAACCACTCCTGGCCTCCCTTGCTATCACAGGTGACTTGACAGCCTCTATAGTTCTTGATCTGAGGAATTATGGGAGAATCTTGAAGCTGTCAGAGTGCATGACCAGACCCTTATCCTGTGGGTGAATGGCAGCAGCACTGTTTCTGTTTCCATCTGCACTTGATTTTTCTGTTCAGGAATAGCCAGTTCTCAGGGCTCTATGCAGAATATCTTCAACTAAGTCTGCCATGAAAATACTTACTTGTGAAGAAACTGGCCAAGGTGTCAGAAAGAGAGCATTGGCTGGGTGTCGCCATGCTTGGGCTACCATCCTTCCTTAAGATCCCCAGCTGTTTGATAGGAAATGAGTAACATAACATTTCCAGACCTCCATTTTCCTAATTATTATCTAAAGGGGTTTGTCTGTATGTCTTTCAACATCCCTTTCAGCTTGAAATTTTCTGTAACTCATTTAAAACAACACACAAATGAAGAAAAGCAAAATAACGAGTTGCCAGTCCAGGCAGTTTGACCCTAAGATGGACAGCTGCAAGTCTGACACTTAAATTACAGCCAATATGAAAGTATCTCCTCCCCATCTCCAGAGGTTGCCTTGCCTGAATATTAGAATATAAAAAAGAGTAATAAGCTATGTCTCATTCAGGGCAGTAAAACAAATGAAAATCAGCTGTGGGGAAGGTGAGTCTGGTGCTGTGAAGTGGTGGAGTTCTGTTGGAAGTGAACATGAAAGTAAGAACAGTGAAGGAGAGGGGGTGGGGGGTAATGAACCTGATGGGATCTGAAAGCTGGAGTCAGAGGCTTTATGGAGAGGGCTGGTATTGAGTGGAGCAGAACTTACCAAAGTCTATGGCTGGAGGTGGTGTTTCGCTTGGCATTCAGTAATAGAAAATGCCTCTCAAATCGACTCAAACAGCAAAGGGGACATATTAGCTCATGAAAGTGGAAATTTTGAAGTAGGAAGTTCTTCAGGTAGGCTTGATTCAGTAGCTCAGGGACTTATGTAAGAAGGTAGTTTTCTTCCATCTCTCTGCTCTGCCTTTCATTGTGCCAGTTTTAACTTCATCATAAGTCTTACTTCCCTTCTGGGAATTCAAAATTATTAAATTGCTTCCCACACCACATTGCCCAGAAAGAGCCAGAGGGATGGTTTCAAATAGCTCTCCCAGAAGAGAGAGGAAACTATTTTCTCACAAGCCCTTTGAAAGCTCTGGTGACTTATTGTCCAATGTCAGTCACAAATCCACCCCTAAATCAATCTCACTGCATGTGGACATGGCCTGCTCGCATGACTTAAGTCTAATACACAAACTAATTTGTATAGCAATGGATTCAGTGGGAGTAGGATAGGAGATGAAGCTTCTTCTGATATTAGTTTATATAAATTATAGATATCATAAGAGCCTAAGGGGTCTTAACCCTCCTGAATCTCATTGATATTCCATAATGGAGGAGGGGAAGTATAGGAAATTCACAACGGTGTTTATAATAAGGGAACGCACAAGAAAATAAAAAAGCCACAAACAGAAGGGGTGCAACATATTATTCTAGATAAACAACTTTAATTGATGATTGGCAGTGGTCTTTTGGAGAGGCTTATTGAGAAGTCTTTTAAGATTTCATAAGAATATGCCATGTTTGATTATAAATATCAGATATATACAGTGACAAAAGCACATAGACACTGAGAGAAGAAATATGTTTGTGATATATCTTTACTATCTTAGACTCGGCAGGAAATTATAATGAAAAGAAGAAACACATACTGCTAAATTTCTAAAGTTGAGTTTGTTTAGAATCTAAAAGACATGAAGCTTTCACTAAAAATACTTGGCTGTTGTTAGGTGCTGTCAGGTGGTTGTGGCTCACAGCAATCCAATCTACAGCAGAACAATATACTTTAGACCACAGTCAATCCCATGCCTTGTACACATGCATAGTCTAGCACCACTGTAAATCGAATTCATTAAATAAGGTTTCCAAATTCTGTGTATTTTTAGCCTGTACCAGAATGAATAAAAATGAAAGACAGTTAACAGAGCAAATGGAGTGAGAAAACTCAAATTTAATGCATAAACTATTTATTACATCTAGCCCGTAACAACAATACTACAGGGCAAGCTGCTTAGAAGATGGTCTACAACACACAATCACCTCCATCCTTTCTTCTGGTCAATAATACATCCCCATGTGTCTTAGTTATTTAGTGCTACTGTATCAGAAACACCACAAGTGGATGTCACTAACAAGCAGAAATTTAATATCTCTTAATTTTGGAATGTCATTTCTAGGGAAAGACTCTATGTCTCTGTTTTCTTCTTCCAGAAGTTTACAAACAAAAGTAGCTAGATACTGGGGAGCTACTCAACTGACTCTTCTGTTTTGTTGCTTCTGTCTCTGCTTGTTTCTCTTATGCAGGAAAACTTCTCTTACATTTAACCAGGACTAACATGATTAACGATCTGGAACATGACATGCCTTACAAAGTAAACTGAGGGGAAAAGAGAAAAAAAAATATATATACATACTATGCAGCACTGAAAAACAAGGATCTCACAAAATACTATACAAAATTGATGACCCTTGAAGCCATCCAATTGCTGAATGAAATATCTTGGTCACAAAAGAACAAATACTACATAAAGTCACTGTTATAAATCGTGACTAACATAGGGGTTGGCGGGAAATTAAGAGAAAGGGGGATAAATAGTGTGCATTGCATCGAAACAGATGAAGGAAAGAATAGTTTAAAAGGAATATATGATTAGGTTTTATTTGCATGACAACAGTCTAGAATAAGAGCTGTTTAGCAAAGTGGATGGGGAGGGTGATAGTGCAACAATGAATTTTTTTTTCAAGGAAGAAAGCAAACTGGGGGGGTAGGAAGGAAATGTGCAGCAATGAATGAATGGAAATCCAAGTTCTCTTTAAACTTTTGCTAAAAATCTCAATTAAAATTTAAAAAAGGAAAAAAATATTTATCAAAGAATGAATGAAAATCTTTCCTTTTTTGTCAAGTTAAAGTAACAATTTTTTTTAAAATGTTTTATTTCTCCTTGATCTGTGTTTATCTGATTTCCTATTCATGCCAAATCACATCATGGAAGGTGATTACATCATTACCCAACTGCCTCTAGTCCAATATGATTAATATCATATGTTTGTTGTTAAACACTGTTGAGAGACTTCCACTTACTTACTTATGTACTTTTGAATGAAACACTGCCTCATTCTGTACAATCCTCACAATCTCTGACGTGAAGAAGCCTGTTGTTACAATCACCAAGTCAACCATCTTCCTTTCTTTGGCTGACACTACACCTTTTTAAATACGATTTTCTTCTCTAAGGGCTAGCCCCTTCTGATGTTATTGTTGTGCTGATGTTGTTGTTGTTGTTACGTGCAATTGAGTTGCTGGTGCCCCATAGCAACCCTATGTCCAGCAGCTCTGAACCTTGCCCTGTCCTGAGACAGCCTCACTAATTCCAACACACCACCTCCTACTGTCACAGTCACTGTATCTATCGATCCATCTCATCTGGGGTTTTCATCTCCTGCACAGTCCCTCCTCCCTTTCAAGCATAATGTCCTTCTCCAAGGATCGATAGCATGCAGAATATATGCTCCTAAGAAGCTTTCTGGCTGTACTTCATTCACGGAAAATGCATTGGTTCTTTGTTAGTTCATGGTAATTATTTTTTTACCACACTTCATTTCAAAGGCATTTATTCTTCCTCAGTCTTTTTTATTGTCTAATTTTCATATGCATATTGAAGCAATTGAAAATACCATCGTTTGAATCAGATGCACCTTAGTCTTTAACATTTAAACATTTTAAAGAGATCCTTTGAAGCGGAGTTGCCATTTTACTTCTTAACAGCTTTTTTCTGTGTGTGTTGATTATGGATCCAAGTAAAACGAAATTCTTGTCAACTTTAAATTTTTCTCCATTTATCCTGGTGTTAAATTAGTCCAATAGTAAGGATTATTGTTTTACTTATGTTGAGGTATGATCTACACTGAAGACAATATATAATACTTTAGATTCTTCGGTATGGATTACAAGTCCTCTTCAGTTTCATCAAGTAAAACTGTGTTATTTGCATAACGCAGGTCAGTGATGAGTACTCCCTCCAAACCTGATGTATTCATTATTCCTTCTGCTAAAATGACTAACAGAGCAGTTATAAGAAGTGTGGAGTCAACAGTGTCACAAATATTTAATTTGCTGTCTGATTTCCAACATCAATAGTCCCTCTTTTGTTCAGTTCCCTCAATTCTCTTATTGTTGTGGGTTCCATATTTCACTTAAAGGTGTCCCAGAGACTTAAGCCTGTCAAGGGAATGAGTTGTGTGACTGTAGGTAGGCAGGCTAGTTTTTCAGAGACAGGTGAGCATTGTAGGCTATCAGTTACAGTGCAGGGAAGTAACATTTAGCTCTCATGGGTTTATATAACCCTGTAGTAGGGAGGGCCTTGTATACAAACCTAATCCTATCTCCTTAATGCAATAAATACTATAGCTCAAAAACAGTTAAACAATGTCTAGGGAATACATTGTGAATAAACCTTTGACACCACACTTGATATTACATACTTCTTTAGTCTTTCCTGTTTTATTTGTTTAGCATACACACATTTGAATACACATCGTGAAAGGATGCACATCTTTTCTAATTTTAAATCATACTGTATCCCCTAGTTCTGTTTGACTAATGGATTGTTGGTCTGTGTACAGTTTCCTTATGAGCATAATAAAGTATTCTGGATTTTTTAGTCCTCTAATTTTTATCCATAATTTATTATTTACCACACATTGTACAATCATTAAAAATTAAATGAACATGTTTCTGGCATTCTTTGTTTCAGAAAAAAATCATCTGAAGTCAACAAAGTTTCCATGGCCTCTTTTGAACACATCTTGACTTTCTGGCAGTTTCCTATTGGGGTATGGCTCCAGTTGTTTTTGAATAATTTTCGGCAAGATTTTACTAACATATAATCGTAGTGAAAATGGTCTATAATTTACACATTCTCTTAGGTCATCTCTTTTTGGAATGAGCATAAGTATGGATCTTTCTTAGTCAGCTGACTACCTGACCAGCTATTCCAAATTTCTTGTCATACATGAGTGAGCACATCTATGGCTGCAGCTGTTGGCTAAAATGTCTCAATTGGTATTTTATTAATTACTAGTGCCACATATTTTGCATTGCTTCAATATAGTCTAGACTTCTTCCTTTTGTACCTTCATTTATATCATATGCTACTTCATGAATCTTTGCAGAAAGCAGAAAGTACCAGAAGAATGTCTATATGTTTAATTGACTATGCAAAAGCATTTGACTGAGTGAATCAGAATAAATTGTGGCTAATCTTGAGGAAAATGGGAATCTTAGAACACTTGGTTGTGCTTATATGAAACTTATTCTTGGACCAAGAAGCAGTTCTCAGAACAGAGCAAGGAAACACTATATGGTTCAAAATCAGGATAGGGGTGTGTCAGGGATGAATCCTGTTCCCATACCTTTTCAATCTGTATGCAGAACAGATCATTCGGGAAGCAGGGCTTTATGAAGAGTAATGTGGTATCAGGATTGGAGGAAGATTCAATAACAACCTATGATATGCTGAAAACACAAATTTGCTTGCTGAAACTGAAGAAGACCTGAAGCATTTGCTGCAAAATGTCAAGGACTATAGTCTTCAATATGGATTGAAGTTCAACATCAAGAAGACAAAGATTCTCACCACTGGGCCAAATGGCAGCACCATATTAGATGGAGAAGAGATTGAGATTGTTAGCAATTACATCTTGCTTGGATTCACAATAAATACTCTTAACATCAGCAGTCAGGAAATTAAAAAAAAACAAACAAACACCGAATTGCATTGGGAGTATCTGGTGTCATGGACCTCTCCAGTGTGCTGAAGAGCAACGATGTCAGTCTAGATACAAAGATGTGCCTAATCCAGGTTATGGATTTCTCAATTACTTGATATGTTTCAGAGAGTTGGACAATGACTAAGGATGACAGAAGAAGAATTAATGCCTTCGAGTTGTGGTGCTGGAGAAAAATCTTGAACATACCATGGACTGCCAAGAAAACAAACAGATCTGTATTGGAGAAGATAAACCCAAGTCTCTTCTGAAGGCTAGGATTTTGAAACTCTGCTCACTTACTTTGGGCACATGGCCAGGAAAGATTGGTCCTCGGAGAAGTACATCATGCTCTGAGGGTGAATGGTCAGTGCAGAAGAGGAAGACCCTGGGTGAGATGGATTGATACAGTAACTGGGACAATGGTGTTTCAAAATTAGTGAGGCTGACTCAGAACAGGGAAGGGTTCAGAGCTGCTGTACTTAGAGTCACTATACGTTCCAGGTAACTCAAAGGCACATAACAACAATTATATGCTATGACAGGTTTGGCTTCAGGCATTTTGTCCATAGGGTCTCAGTGAGTCATGTTCAACTCAAAGGCAATCAACAAGAAACAAACAACTTCATATAATGATTGAGCATTCACCATTTTTTGTTTACAGTGTTTTTGTATATGGCTTCAATATTCTTTTGATGCTTCATGCATTACTGAACATTTTGCCCCTAGAATCTTTAAGTATGACAAGTTGAACCTTGGATTTCCTTTTTAACTCTTGAAAGCTGAGAGATACATAGGACATTCTTCGCTTTTGGTGGTCTATATTCAGATCTTTGCGTATTTCATTATAATACCTCGTTTTGCTTTCTCAAGCTGTCCTTTGAAATCTTCTGTTCAACTCTTCTACTTCAATACTTCTTCCTTTCTCCATAACTTCTCACAAATTTCTTCTATGTTCCTTTATAGTCTTTTCTTTCATTTCTTTTTAATAACTTTTTACATTTTTCATGTATGATCTTGGTACTACATCATAAATTATCTTGTCTTTTGCTAGTAGTTTTCAATGCTTAAAATCTATTCCTAGATGATTCCTTACTTAAGGTATGATAAACTCTTGGTCACAAATCTGACTAACACTTATCTAAACAGAACTTTCTTGTATCCATATAGATAATACCTTAAAACTGGAAAGCAATATAGGCCAGGTAGATCTTGAAATATACATTGGACCACGAGTACTATTTTTTTTTTCAATTTGTTATTGTTGGCATAGTATACCAAATGATTTTAGGAATCAAAATGTTCAATATGAGTTCATTTCAGTTTTCTAATACCTAGAATATAATTCTTTATGTCCTTCATTTAATTTTTAACAACTTCCAATTTTCCTAGTTTCATGCTTTTTACATTCCATGTTCCAATTTTTAATGAATGTTTGCAGCTGTTTATTCTCATTTTGAATTGTGCCTTATCAACCAATGAATGTCCTTTAGGTTGAAAATTCTACTCCAGCCATATCATTAAGCTAGAGTTTATTTAGAGGATGCAGCTCTTTCTCAGTAATATTGTGAGAGTTTTCCAACCTGAGGAATTCATCTTCTGACAATGTAGCAAACAAAGTTCAAATGTTACTAATATAATTTTCAAACCCCGTTATCTAAGAACTATATGCCCATTCCTAGTACCCAAACTATTTTATCTGTAAATGATACTGAAACCTGTCCTCCATGGTTGATTCTGTTGGCCTTTCAAATACCACTATATTTAGTTTTCAGTATTGTAACAATAATCAAACCCTCATAATATGACAAACTGGTAAAGTTAGGGATTAACACCAGAAATGTTGGATTTTGTAAAATGTAAAACAATTAATTATATAACAGTGCAAAGACCATGGCCTGTATCAGACTCACCTTAGTCTCCAGAGAGACACCATTGCTCTTCAATACTTTAGAGAGGTCCCTAACAGCAGACTTTCCCATCACAATATGTCTTTCAATTTCCTGGCTGTGTATCAGAGAGTTGGACAATGACTAAGGAGGATAGAAGGAGAATTGATGCCTTTGAGCTTTGGTGCTGGAGAAGAGTATTGAGGGAACCATGGAGTGCTAAGAAAACAGATTCAGCCTGGAGAGGGTTAAACCAGGCTGTTCCTTGGAAGCAAGGATTCTAAGGCTTCGTCTGACATACTTTGGTCAGGTTGTAAGGAAAGACCGGTCCTTGGAGAAGGACATCATGCTTGGGAGGGTGGAGGGCAGACACAGGAGGGGAGGGCCCCCTAGGAGGTGGATTGATTCAGTGACTGGGGTAATTGGGATGGGTGTGTCAGAGACAGTGAGATTGGCACAGGACAGAGAGGTACATAGGGTCGCTATGAGTTGCAAGCAACTCGACGGCATATAACAACAACAACAACATATAAGAGTGAGAATCATGGTCTAGCACAGTTGATACACATAAGACAATCATTTAATAGTGAGAATCATGGCCTGGAACAGTGAATACACTTAGGAAAATTACATAATAGTGAGATTTGTAGCCTAGCAGAACTGATACACATTATGGGGAAGTAGCATTCAAGTTCTAACACTGCCTATGCGTCTGAATGTGAATAAAGAAATTTCCTACCCAGTCTCTGTTTGCAAAATATTGAATTAAATAAGTATATGTTTAGTATTTTCATAAGAAATCTAGAAGAACTTCTTTCAGTAAAATTTCAGTCTATTTGAGAAGTAAACAGCTGGCCTCCAGAAACCCTATGACCCTGGAAAAAGGATGAAAGTCACGCACGCAAGTGTCGAGGACATTCTTTCATAGGGTCACTATGAGTAGCCTATGACTCAACGTTACTTAACAACACAGAGAGAGACCAGTTGGCCTAGTGGACTGAAAGTGATGCTACCAGGCCAAAGGTGGGTGACTCTAACCAGTGGCCTGTTTTTCATTGTTTTTGTTCAAACACCCTTCTAGGTTGTATAGCCCTGGTGTGTCCACTTGCAGTACAGAGGTAACTTGTGGTTGTTGTGAAGCTCAACACTGACTGTTGTGACGCTGATGTGTCAAATGCGATAACAGTTAACCATCGTGGACAATGTTTGGTGGTGCTCCCTGATTGAAACAAGCTTGCACACAGGAGCGGCATCCACTTCTGTAAATAGCTTTCCTTGGAAACCCTATGAACCTGGAGAAAAGATGAAAGTCACGCACACAAGCATTGAGGACTTTCGTTCATAGGGTTGCTATGAGTCACCTACGACTCAAAGGCACTTAACAACAACAACATTTGAGAAGTTAGAATGAGAAACAGTGATGGGAAATCAGGGTTCAACCAGGAAAATGGAAATCACACTGAGTAGATTATAAAGTAGGGAACTGGTCACACATTTGACACTGACTTTTAACCAACTTCGAATCAGCACCAACACTTCAATCATTCAGGAACCAATATTTTATAATAAAAGTGCCGCTTAAAGGTACATTGTTAGTAAAAGTTCTGGTCTTATTTGATTCTCACAGCAACTTTTTGTGATAGGAAAGGCAGGAAAATCTATTTGTTTTCTTGTTTGACATACGAGTCTACTGAGGTTTGTAGAGTCTCATAGCAACAAGCAAAGTTTGACACCATTTTGATTAGAAGACGGATCTTTTATTCCCAAGCCAATACTGCTTCCTATTACAGCATACCTTTCACTTCACAACACTCCTCTTCTATTTCCCTCTCTTCTCAGATTTTATTAACTTCCCTCCCTTTGGCTTTCTATGATGAAAATCTTTGAATGACTGTTTCTTTCTATAATTGTTTCTTATAATTGATCCTTTCCATTTACCGCTGTATTTTTCTATTACTCACCAGGGTCTCCGTTACAGGCAAGGGCAGTGAAACTCACATACCTTGGATATACTGTCAAGAGGGACTGGTGCATGCTGAGAAAATAGAGTGATAAGCATAAAAGAGGAAGACCCACAACAAGATGGGCTAGCATAGAGACTAGAGCAATGGGCTCAAACATGATAGAAATCATGAGAATGGCACAGAATAGGACAAAGGGTCTGATATGCTGTCTATGAGTCTATGAAATATAGTCAACATGAAGGATTTCTGGAGGCAAACTATCTAAAAAAAACAACTCATTGATATTTCACCACAAAATATTTGGGTGATGGAAGGGCAAGCTTTACAAAATGTTAAAAAGAAACTCTGGTGGCCTAGGATTCTGTGCTGCAATCCCAAGGGCACACAATTTGAATTCCATGGGAGAAGGATGGGCCACCTCATCTTATGAGATTTACTGACTCTAAAAGCCCATTGGAGGGACAGCTATGGGACAGTTCCAATCCTTCAGTGCACAACAACAACAACATCAAATGATATAAAAGTGTTTATGTGAAACAAATCACCTAAATAAAATACATATCAAAGAGGAAACCTTCCTCAATTATTTTGTTCTTTGCCAAAGTACTGTTACAAAATCATTTGTTTCCCTCTTATTATTCTTCATTTTATCTCTATATAAGCTTTTTTTCCCCAAAACTTTTATATTTGAGATCTGACAACTGATACTGTACATTTTTCTTTGAAAAAGAAATTTTGCCATGACATTGAAAAAAGTCTTTTTTAATTCACTCTCACAGAAACTGTGCTACTTTTGTCTCTCTTTAGGAAGGTGATTTATTCCATCATCTTTCTTAAGGGGTATATGCTTTTGGAATTTACACTTCTCAATCTGAGAAAGTATGGCAAGAATAATTATGTTCACTTAAAAAATATGTGCTACCATCTAGATAATACAAACATGAAATAGCCAGATATTTGAATATCTAAGGAGGAGTGGCATCCACTTCCATAATAGTTTGCCTCTGGAAACCCTATGAAACTGGAGAGAGAATGAAAGGCACCCAAGGGTCAAGGACTCTCCTTCATAGGGTCGTTTTGAGTCGCTTGTGACTCGACGGCACTTAACAACAACTAATTGATTTTAGAATTCTGCATTTATAATGCTATTTCCAAAAATAAGTGTAGGGATTTTTTTCTTATTTTTTGTGTATTTTTGTGTATGTACCGTCAAATTGGATCTGACAGGTACAGGAGGAGATTGACCTGCCTTCTCCAGCAGAGCAGCTGGTGGATTCAAACGTTGTACCTCTGGGATTGCAGTGCAGCTTCCTGCCACTAGGCCACCAGAGCTCTGCTTTGAAGGAAATAGCAAAAAATAAGGCCCCAAGAATAGATGGCATACAGTTGACATATTTCAGCTAACAGTTGCTGCCCTGGATGTGCTCACCAAGTTGTGCCAAGAAATCTGGAAAACAACCACTTGGCCAACTGACTGGAAGAGATCTATATTTGTTACCATTCCAAAGGAGGATGACCCAACAGAGTGTGGAAACTATAGAACAATATCATTGATTTCACATGCAAACAAGATTTTACTGAAGATTATCCAAAAATGACTGGAATAGCACATCAGCAGAGAACTGCCAGAGGTGCAGCCTGGGTTTAGAAGGGGTCATAGTAGTAGGGATATTGTAGTTGATGTTAGATGGATCTTAGCTGAAAGCAGGGAATACCAGAAGAATGTATATCTGTGTTTCATTAATTATGCAAAGGCATTCAACTGTGTGGATCATAACAAACTGTGGCTGACTCTGAAAAGAATGGGAATCCCAGAACACTTGATCGTGCTAATGTGAAACCCATACTTGGAAGAGGCAGTCGTCAGAGCAAGGAAACACTGCATGGTTCAAAATTAGGAAAGGTGTATGCCAGTGATGTTTCCTATCTCCATACCTTTTCAACCTGTATGTAGAACAGATTATCCGAGAGGCTGGGCTCTGTGAAGAGAAGTGTGGTGTCAGGATTGGTGGAAGATCTATTAACGATCTACGTTATGCAGATGATACAACTCTGCTTGCCGAAACTCAGAAGGACCTGAAATGCTTGCTGCAGAGGGTCAAGGACTGCAGCCTCCAATATGGACTGAGGCTCAATGTCAAGAAGACAAAGATTCTCACCACTGGACCAATTGGCAGCATCAGGATGGATGGTGAAGAGATTGAGATTGTTAACAACTTTAGTCTGCTTGGCTCCACAGTCAACACTATTGGCACCAGTAGCCATGAAATATAAAAACATATTGCAACGAGAAAGTCTGCTATTAGGGACCTCTCTAGGGTACTGAAGATCAATGGAGTCACTCTGGAGCCTAAGGTGCGTTTGATACAGGCAATCACTTTGCAATCACTTGTTATGCATCAGAGAGTTGGAAAATGACTAGGGAGGATAGAAGGAGAATTGAAACCTTTGCGCTTTGGTGCTGGAGAAGAGTATTGAATGTACCATGAACTGCCAAGAAAACAAAGAGATTCATCCCAGAGACGGATAAACCAGGCTGCTCCTTGGAGAGAAGGATTCTGAGGCATCGTCTGACATACTTTGGACATGTTGTAAGGAGGGAGAGGTCCTTGGAGAGGGACATCATGCTTGCGAGAGTGGATGGCAGGCGCAGGAGGGGAAGGCCCTCTCTATGAGGTGGACTGATTCAGTGACCGGGGTAATCGGGATGGGTGTGTCAGAGGCAGTGTGATTGGCACAGGATAGAGCAGAGTTTAGGGCTGTTGTACATAGGGTCACTATGAGTCAAAGCGATTCGATGGCACATAACAACAACAACAACAACAAGTGTAGGGATGCTTTGGGATTTTGCCATCAAGGAAACTGAGGTAAAGGGTAACAGAGAGACTTGTCAAACCATCAACCCACATGTTATCAGCTTCAGGCTCCCAAGTAGACAGGATCTCCATGAGACCTTACTGTCTCCCAGTTTGTTCATGGACCGGCTGCCCCATTGTGTTTAAATGAAGCATTCAGAAGACTCAGTGAAATTATCTTTGGAAATTTCCAGCTGGGTTGCAACCTCATAATACCAGGGTTAAAAAGCATGGGGTGGGTGTAAAGAGCATTTCCAAAGGGCAGACTACGGGGGTTGTCAGGGTTGGGGGTGGAGAGGAGAGGAGATGGGAAGAAAAGGTTTTTGTGATGAAACTCTCACTGGGAGCTGAAATCATCCATTGGGGTGAGATTGTTTGATGTATTTTTAATTCTGGCTATCTATTTAAGCTAAGAGTAGTGATTTTGTGGGGTGGACTACTTCTCCTGGGAGAAGATGCAACCTTTTACTTAGCTCTCCCTCAGCAGGAACCATGAGGAAGGGAGGGCATGGGGACTTGGTGGGTGGAGTTGAAAGCAATTGTGAAGATTACTAGAGTTTGAGTATGTTTCCCTAAGCAAATCATGGCCTTTCCTAGATACCAAGAAATTTTGCCTGAAACTAAATGAAAGCACTCAATCAGAATTAGGAGTCTTGGGAGATAAAGGTAATCCTAAAAACCAGCCTCTACTTGTAAGGAAGGAGTGGTACATTGATCTACATTTTAAAACAGTAATAACAACCCAGCTAACATCTGTAACGTCTGACTACTTGCACTATCACGCTTATCTAAGAGAGTAAAGACTATGTCTCTAATAAAGATAAATAGGACCCCCAAAACTAACAAACCTCCAAGTTCATACTATTAATAAGGAAGGGAAAAGGGATTGTCACCCAAGATATTCTGTTTCCAGGACCTGTGTCAACAATGGGGAAGAGTTGACCCAGTTTATGCTGAACTATGTATCTGGGTTGAGCTATGCTTCACAGCGTCTCCAGGGAGTAGATGGTGAGAATTTTCTCCCATGGCTCCTTTGAAAGGACACAAACCCACAATCTTTCAGTGAACAGATAAACATGTCACCTTCTGTCCCTCTCAAGGACTCCTGTTCTCAGTAACACAAATGCAAAATTCACTGCCACCTATTCAGTTCTGAGTCATGAAGACCCTTCATTGGGTTATGAAGACCATAAATCTGTATGGGATAAAATTCCTTTTCTTTCTCCCACAGAGTGTCTAGAAGATTTGAACAGCCAACACATACAGTACAGCATGTAATGCACTACATCAACAGGATGCGAGTGTTCCTTTACCACAGGAAGAGTCTGCTTTTTAGAGTAAAATTCCAAGTCCTATCTGACCCTAGAAGACATATGATTCAAGTGTCCTGGTGAGCAGCTTCATGGAGGAAAGATGGGTAAACTCCTGTGTGATTTACTGCTTCTGAAAACCTCATGGAAGGTCAACTATGGGTTAGTTCTAACTTCACAACAACAATCATATCCTGAGTCTGTGCTTTGCAACAGAGCCTTCCACCCCACCCCACCCACTGAAGTTTTCTAAATTCTTGACCATGCCAAAGTGCCTGAGGGAATAGATCAAACAATGGGAATCAGGCCAGGCCAAGTAAATAGCAAAGGAGGATGAGAAGAGGAGGAGCCCATGAAACAGGAAAGAAAAAAACACACAAAACCCCAAACAAAACAACCCAGCACTGAGAAGCTATGCAGGCAAGCTGAGAATCAAAACCTCACGGTTATGACAAAGAATTCACTTTAACAGGCTATTTTGCTGTTCTCTCCCCCCAGCTGATCTGATGACAATCTCATTTCAACTAAATTCTCTTGTGTTGTACATCTCTGTTTTTCTATTTCATTTTCTCTCACCTATTTTATTTCCGTTTCTTCACACACTGCCGCATCTAACTTCCTGACCACTTTGTTTTCTGCCTGGCCTAGAGATATTTCCCAAGCATCCAGACTCATTGAAACACCTTGGCTTCTTTCTTTGTCTGGATCTTCCTAAGAGCTTTTTTTGCTGACCAGCTATATATTTGGTGGTGGTGGTGGTGGATGAACAGGGAAAAGGAAGCTAGCTACACCCCAATAGGACTCTGGACATGTAGGTAACATAAGAGGGCAGAAAGAAAGAATAAAAAGAAAATGAAGGGAAAATCAGAGGAATACATGAAGATAACAGAAAGAAAGCAATGCAAGAGAAAAACAGGATGGACAATAACAGGGGAAAACAATCTGAAAATGAGGGACGGAAGAAATAAGGAAAAGAATAAGAGATAGAAAGTGAGACAAGAAAAGAGACGTATGTGTAAGAGTAGAGGGAGAAAAAATATTAAAAAGGTGAACAAAAAAGAGGGGAGCAAGAAATAAACCAGGGGAAATAGTAAAAGGAAGGGCCCACTGGTGAGGAAGATTGAAGCTGAGCTGAAGGGGATGAAAAATCAAAATGAAGTAATCAGGCTAGTTGGGAAAGCAGTGAGAGGCCTGGATAGCCAGTGGAAAGATGTACAGAGAGAAAAGGAAAACAAACCCAGCAGGGAGAAGATAGATATAAGCAAAACAAGATTGAGTGAGATTCTTAGATAAAATGAAAAGCTTATTTTTTCAAGTCCATCTTTTCCCTTGCCTGTACAAATCCACTATTTCATTTGACAACAAATGAGAGCATTAACAGAGATGAAAAACAAGTAATGCCACAGGCCTGTGTATATAAAGGGAGATTGGTTGGTCAGCAAGGTCTCTCCGGAGACCCTGAGATTTCATTTAAACTTGAGGAAATATGCAGTAATCACAATAATGGCTAATCATAACTAAAAATATACTATGTACAAGCAGTGTGCTAAACAGTTTGCATAGAACATTGCTTATAATTTTCACAATGATCCTAAGTATAGCTACTTAGTTATGTTGTTATTGTTGTGTGCCATTGAATCACCTCTGACTCATAGCAACCTTATGTACAATTGCTCTGAAGCCTGCCGTGTCCTGAGCCAGTCTCACTGACTCTGATACATCTACCCCCATTGTCCAAGGTACTGTATCACTCCATGTCATCTAGGGTCTTCCTCTCTTGTATGGTACCTTAACCTTTTCAAGCACGATATCCCTCTCAAGGACTGGTCCCTCCTGGCCACATGTCCAAAGTATGTGAAACAGAGCCTCAAAATATTTGCCTCCTGGGAGCAGTCTGGTTTCACCCTCGTTAGGACAGACCTGTTTGTTCTGGTAGTCCATCATATGTTCAACACTCTTCTCGAACACCAGGACTCAAAGGCATTGATCCTTTTGCTATCATCCTTGTCATTGTCCAGCTCTTGGATGCATAGTAAGTAATTGTGAAGAGGTATAGCTAGTAAATCCTAAATAGTAAATAGTAAATCCTAAATAAAAGTATGAAGGCTTGTTGTTGTTGTTATGTACTATAGAGTCAGAACTCACCCACAGCTGACCCTTTAGCAGGTTTTCAGAGGCAATAAATTGCACAGAAGGAGATTGGCCATCCTTCTCTGGCGGATCAGCTGGTGGCATCAAACCACATGACTTCAGGATTACAGCACAATTTCTTGCCATTAGCTTCTCCAAGGTCTATAGATCTCAGAGCCAGAATCAAGTCTAGACAATATAGAATTCATGCTTTTAACAACTAAGTTCCTGAAAAGGAAGTCATGGGATATGAAAGCAGAACTCAAATTGGACAACTTCAAAAAATATTAACCGAGCGCCTAATGTGTACATGTCAAGATTTTGGTAGTTGAGGAATACCAAAAACCAACCAGTAACAATTTGTTCAACTAGTTGCATTTGTTCTAATTCGTGGGAACCCAATGTTAGTAAGAGTAGAACCATGTTAGAAAGAGTTCTGCTGGTAATGGGCTTTCAAAAGCAGATTTCTAGAGTTTTCATCCAAGGAGAATCTGGATGGTTTGAACTATCAACTTTTCTGTTAGTAACCAAGTGATTAGTCATTTATCTCGCTTAGAACCTCCTGACTGAGGAATAATCACACACAACTCAAGATGCAATTTTGGCTCATAATAGCATAATAATTTAATGATTTTGAAACTGCTGTGATGTGGCCATTTCACTCACTCTCCATAATCAAATGTTGGTCACAAGATCCTACTTAGACAAAAAGTGCCTGGGAAACATAGCTCCTGCCTAAGTAACTTATTTCTTAGCAAAACCTTACCCCATGGAGGGAAAACAGCATGTACCTTCGATATCATTTGGCATCTTTATCTTGATTCTTAACATATAATTTCTAAAAAAAAATGAAGTATGTATACGTACACATCCATGTACATACACACCACATCCACAAGCCTGATTTCTACTACTAAAGGTTTCTTTATGCAAATCAATAATGGGGTTCAATTCACTTACAACTTCACCATCCAGAAATAGCTACTCTTGAATTGCAATGCCTTTCTATCCAGTTTGTTTTCTATACAGCTCTTCATATGTTTAGAAATGTACATAGTATGAATATATGAATATATTTATTTAAAGTTGGAATTGCACAGTAATTACAGGTTTACATCCTGTTGGATTCAGTACTGTTTCATTGTGTGCATTTTCTCATTTCATTTATATTCTTGACGTGTCTGGAAGGCTGGCTGGTCATCTACAAAGTGTAGACAAACCTCAGCAGACACAGATGCAGCACTCAGTATTTGGGAAAGATAAGACCCAGACACAAATAAGCATATGTTCTATTATGTTAAGAGTTAAACGCACAGATTGGTGGCTGGCTAAGATGAGGCTGCCAAAGCGTTTTATGAGCTAACTTTCGCTGATTATTTATTTATTTTGGCCTTTGATAGCTTAGTGAAAATAATTAAATACTTTGTTTATTTTGGCTATTGTAGAAACAAAAGACCAGTATGTGTGTGTTGAACATACTGTCCATTATTGTCCTGTGTTCCAAGCTTCCATTGTAGTTCTACAGAGGACAGAGAAGTGGAATAGGAAGCAAAGGTATTATATCCATTTCTAAGCAATGGAGTCCTAAGAAGACAAAGGTTCCAACAATCATGAGATTGCAGAGGCTCTAGGGTTGACTGCCATTCATTTGACAAGGACTCAGAAATATGAAGCACATTCATAAACAGTAATGATCAAATCCCTATAGAACAACTATTTTATTTGAGCAAACAGCTCTTTGTTCTTATTACACGTTTCCAACAATACAATTGGAATATTTTAAGCTTTAACATTCTTCCCAATGAATAATATGTCAAACTCAGAGCCAACCCAAATTCAAGGCAGAGATCATGTCATCTACTCTAATTAAGTCTAAACTGTCTTTCAAGTAAATATTCCGAATCGTCACGCTGTGGACACAAAGCACTCAAGTTTTTTTCCATTGCTCCACAAGGGAGCACTCTAGAATTATAATTATGGGAATCCAAGGGAAGTCGGCATTACTTCCCTTACAGTAAAGGAAAGGGTAATGCTGGAATCTATCCTTCAGGATTGCAATATACAATTAATGTCTGTATACATGGACGAATTATCAACAATCTGCGTTATGCGGATGACACAACCCTGCTTGCTGAAACTGAGGAAGACCTGAAGCGCCTGCAGCAGAGTGTCAAGGACTGCAGCCTACAATATGGATTAAGGCTCAATGTCAAGAAGACAAAGACTCTCACCACTGGACCAATTGGCAGCATCAGGATGGATGATGAAGAGATTGAGATTGTACACAGCTTTAGTTTGCTTGTCTCCATAGTCAACAGTCTTGGCACCAGCAGCCAGGAAATTAAAAGGCGCATTGCCATGGGAAAGTGCTGTTAGGGACCTCTCCAAAGTACTGAAGAGCAGTGGTGTCTCTCTGGAGACTAAGGTGCGTCTGATACAGGCCATGATCTTCGCAATCACCTGTTATACATCAGAGAGTTGGACAATGACCAAGGAGGATAGAAGGAGAATTGATGCCTCTGAGCTGCGGTGCTGGAGAAGAGTATTGAGAATACCATGGACTGCTAGGAAAACAAACAGATTTGTCCTGGAGAGGGTTAAACCGGGTGGCACCTTGGAGGCAAGGATTCTGAGGCTCCGTCTAACTTACTTTGGACATGTTGTGAGGAGAGACCAGTCCTTAGAGAGGGACATCATGCTTGGGAGGGTGGAGGGACAGCGCAGGAGAGGAAGGCCCTCTATGAGGTGGATTGATTCAGTGACTGGGATAATGGGGATGGGAGTGTCAGAGACAGTGCGATTGGCACAGGACAGAGTGGAGTTTAGGGCTGTTGTACATAGGGTCGCTATGCGACTCGACGGCACATAACAACAACAACATGCAAAGACAACAAAACATAATGACTAGTCACCTATTCTTGAGTCAATCATACTACGTTGGATCCCAAATGTGAAAATAGAAAAGTGGCCTTGACTTACTTGTTTTGACTTCTCTGTATCTAACTTACGAAATGAGGCTAATGACATGTTATCATGGAATTTATGGAACAATTGTGTGGAATAAGTATACATAATATTTAGCATGATATCTGCATCTTAAAAGCCCTATTGGTGGACCCAGTAGTTGGCTGTTAAATGCCTCTTTTCTTCTCCCTTCAAGAAAAAGATTAGTTGTTTCAACCCACCACCTGTTCCATAAGAGAAAGCCCTTGACTATCAGTTTTCTTAAAGACTTATGACCTTAGAAACCCCATAAGGCATATCTCCTCTATCTTATAAGGTCACCAAGAGTAGAAATTGACTTGATGGGAGTAAGCTTGGGTTTTCGTTTTAGGCCTTGGCAATGAGTCCCTAGACATACAATTTTGGAACGTGCTAAACAGATGCTAAGTTGTTATTGTTGTTGTTATGTGCTACCAAGTTGACTACAACTCACAGTGACCGATGAACAGAGTCATAGCAACAAATACTCTGAACCGTGCCTAATCCTTAGCCAACCTCAGTGTCTCAGACACATTTGGTCCCATTGCCACAGTCACTGTGTCAATCCATCTCATCCATCTTCCTCTACTCTAATTCCTTCAACATCAGAAATATTTTGTGACTTTAACGTTATTTTTTGCTCTAACATAATTTATTTGCTTTGTTGTGCTGTTAAGTGCCGTCGAATCACCTGCGACTCATAGCAACCCTATGTACAACAGCCCTAAACTCTGCTCTGTCGTGTGCCAATTGCACTGTCTCCAATACACCCATCCTGATTATCCCAGTCACTGAATCAATCCATCTCATATGGGGTCTTCCCCTCCTGTGCCGTCCCTCCACCCTCCCAAGCATGATGTCCCTCTCCAAGGACCGGTCTCTCCTTACAACATGTCCAAAGTTTGTTAGATGGAGCCTCAGAACCCTTGCCTCCAAGGAGCCATCCGGTTTAACCCTCTCCAGGATGAAACTCTTTGTTTTCCTAGCAGTTCATGGTACATTCAGTACTCTTCTCCAGCACCATAGCTCAAAGGCATAAATTCTCCTTCTATCCTCCCTGGTCATTGTCCAACTCTCCAATGCATAGCAAGTTATTGCAAAGTCTGTGGCCTGTATCAGATGTACCTTAATCTCCAGAAAGGCACCACTGCTCTTCAGTACTTTGGAGAGGTCCCTAACAGCAAACTTTCCCATCGCAATACATCTTTTAGTTTCCTGGCTGCTGTTACCAAAAGTGTTGACCGGAACCAAGCAAACTAAAGCTGTGAACAATCTCAGTCTCTTCACTATCCATCCTGATGCTGCCAATTGGTCCAGTGGTGAGAATCTTTGTCTTCTTGACATTGAGCCTCAGTCCATACTGGAGGCTGCAGTCCTTGACCCTCTGCAGAAAGTGCTTCAGGTCCTCCTCAGTTTCAGCAAGCAGGGTTATGTCATCTGCATAACACAGATTGTTAATAGATCTTCCACCAATCCTAACGCCACGCTTCTCCTCATAGAGCCCAGCCTCTTGGATAGTCTGTTCTGCATAAAGGTTGAAAAGGTATGGAGATAGGACACATCCCTGGTGTACCCCCTTCTCAATTTTGAGCCATGCCGTGTTTTCCTGCTCTGTTCTGATGATTGCCCCTTGGTCCAAGTATAGGTTTTGCATTAGAAGATCAAATGTTCTGGGATTCCCCTTCTTCTCAGAGTCAATCACACTTTGTTATGATCCACACAGTCAAATGCCTTTGCATAATCAATGAAACACAGATATACATTCTTCTGGTATTCCCTGTTTTCAGCTAAGGTCCATCTAACATCAGCTACAATATCCCTACTACCACGACCCCTTCTAAACCCATCCTGGACCTCTGGCAGTTCTCTGCTGATGTGCTGTTCCAGTCATTTTTGGATGATCTTGAGTAGAATCTTGCTTGCATGTGACATCAATGATATTGTTCTATAATTTACATGCTCTGTATGGGATGGGAACAAATATAGATCTCTTCCAGTCAGTTGGCCAAGTGGTTGTTTTGTATATTTCTTGGCACAACTTGGTGAGCACATCTAGGACAGCATCTGTTAGCTGAACTTTAACATTATTTTTTTTTTAAGACTGTGATACATTTTTAAAAATATGTGCGGGGAGAAGGGTGCAACAATGAATGAATGGAATCCCAAAATCTCTGTAGATGTTCATTGAAATGAAAAATAAACAACCTAAATTTAAAAAAAAATGTTCAAAAACCCCCAACATTTTACAAAACCCTTAATCAATTTTGCCTAAGAGAGAAAAGAGTCTTCCTAAAAGAAAGGCAAAGCCATAGTGATAAAAAAAAGAGATGGATATAAATAGCAACGAACAAGCAGACTAGTAGTGTACAAAGGGAATAATCTGGAGATCCTTGATAAAGAACTTAAAAACTAGTTTTATTCTTTCAATTCTGTTATTTGTTTTCTTTATGCACTTTGTGGTTCTATTTACAGTAATAATAGACTATCTAAATGCAGCAATAATAATAATAATAATAGATAGCATTGAGAAAAATGGGAATCCCAGAACACTTAATTGCGCTCATGTAGATATATAGGCTGGTTTTGCAGAAAATGGCGAGTGGTGGGACAAGATCCTATAGATTGCCAGTTGTGGTACAGCTGACAGTTGACTGTGGGTGTTACAGGATGGTGGTACAGAGACTTGAGAACAACGGGTCAGGCTGGATGAAGCTGGATGAAGCTTTGTCCCAGCCAAGCAAGCTTTCCACAAGAGAAAGTGTCTAGCACTGAAGTCCCATGAAGTCTCTAGCCTAGTGGCAAGAAGCTGTGTTGCAATCTCAAAGTCATACAATTTGAATCCACTAGCTGCTCCGTGGAGAAGGATGGGCAATCTTCTTACATGAGATTAACTGCCTCTGAAACCCTCTCAACCCAGAGGGAGGGTAAGCTATGGGTCAGTTAGGACTTGATGGTACACAACAACAACAGGGTGGAGCTTGTATCCCATTTTAGTCTTCTCTCTCTTTAACACAATATATACTTCAGCACATACTAAAGAGTTAATGATTGACTAGAAAAGACAATCTGAATAGTAAACCTTAGAAACCAAGGTGGCATGTATGAAGAAGAATGCAACACCAGAATTTGAGGAAGTCTCATCGACAACCTGTATAATGCAGATGATGCAAATTCATTTTTAAGGAGTAAAGAAAACTTGAAGCACTTATTAAAGGCGATCAAAGAGTACAGCCTTCAATGTGCATTGCATAACAACATCAAGAAAAGAAAAATCTTTTTACCAAGGGTAAATAGGCAATCTCATGCTAGATGGATAAAAGATTGAAGTTTTTGGTGATCTCATTTTATTTGCTTCAACAATCAGCGCCCATGGTAGCAGCACTCAAGATATTAATGAACGTCAGTTTAAAGACTAAAAGTTGTCTGATCCAAGTCATGGTATTTCAAATTGCTGATGCATAAGAAAGTTGGGTAAGAATACAGAAGACTAAAACCAATGCCTCTCAATTATGATGTTGGTGAAAAGTATTGAATATACCAAACACTGCCAAAAGAACCAACAAATCTGGTGTGGAGAAAGTGAAACCAGGGTCCCACAGAGGCAAAGATGGTAAAACTTCATCTTACATGCTTTAGGCTTGCTTCAGTAGAGGCCAGCTCTTTGAAAGAAAAAAAAAAAAAAAAGTCATGCCAGGAAAGACAGAGGGTCAAAAAAAAAAAGAGAAGATCCTGAAAAATGGAACTGAAAAAGTGATAGAGACAAAAGGGCTGGAGCATACCAGAGATTCCGAGGATGGTGGTAGACAGGGCCGGGTTTTGATCGGGTCTCTATGAGTTGTAGTTGTTTCAAAGGCACCTAACAACGACAACACTTTTACTTAACTAAGTTGAGGACTGTGGAGTAAAATGTGTTATTTTTGTTGTTTGGTACGTGTGTGGTCAGCACTAAGGCACAGGAATCCTAAATATAACCGTTGTTTCAAAGGCACCTAACAACGACAACACTTTTACTTAACTGAGGACTGTGGAGTAAAATGTGTTATTTTTGTTGTTTGGTGCATGTGTGGTCAGCACTAAGGCACAGGAATCCTAAATATAACCAATGAAACTGCCATGTATTGCACTATCCTCACAACAATTGCTATATTTAAGCCACTTGTTGCAGCCATTGTGTCTATACATTTTTGTCCCACCTTTCTACTTCATCAGTGATTATTTTCTTCTCAAGCATCTGGTCTCTCCTTACAACATGTCCAAACTTCTTGAGACTAAGTTGTGCCACCCCTACTTTCTACATTCTAGCTGTTCTTCTGAAAAAGATTTATTTATTCTTCTTTGACCATGTCTGATATATTAATATGCTTTGCCAACTCTATAATTCAAAGACATCAATTCTTCTTCATTCTTTCTTATTCATTACCCAGCTGTCACAAGGACACAAAGCAACTGAAAATACTATGACTCAGGTCAGTTGCACCTTAATTTTAAAGTGACATCTTTGTTTTTTAATGTTTTAAAGAGATCTTTTGGAATAGATTTGCCTAATGTAATGTGTCACTTTGTTTCTTGGCTGCTACTTCCTTGTATGTAGACTCCAGACTCAAGTAAAAGTAAATCCTCGATACCATTTTTTCCCCCATGGTGCTGCTTATTGGTTCATAAAGTAGGATTTTTGTTTTCTATAAATTGACGGGAAATCCATATACAAGACTGTATATTTCTTCAACAATTGGTGCTTAAAGTCTACAGTCAGTTCTCCTTTCAGCACGTAAGGTACTACCATCTGCATATTGAAGATTGTGACTGATCAGTCTTCCAAACTTGATGTGGTTTTTCATCTAACACTGCATCTCAGATTATTTGCTCATAAAAAAGGGAATTAATATAGTAAAAAGACACAAATCTATCACACATCAGCCCTAATTTTAAGCTACAAGATGACCCACATTCTATTTCTACAAGTTCCTCTTGGTCTAACTACAGGATCTACATGAGCACGATGGAGTGTTTTGAAATTGCTATTCTTCACAATGTTGTGTGTAATTCATTAAAATCCACAAAGTCTAGTGTTTATTTTTTGTTTCATCTGTTCATTGAAACATTTAATCTGGTATTCTGTCAATTAGTTGTTGTTGTTGTTATGTGCCGTTGAGTTGTAGGCAGCTCATAATGACCCTATGAATGAAAGACCTGGATGCTTGTATAACTTTCATCCTTTCTCCAGGTTCACAGGGTTTGAGGAGGCATGCTATTTCAGAAGTGGATGCCACTCCTGGTTCAAAGCTTGTTTTAATTGGGGAGCTCCACCAAACACTGTCCACCATGGGTGACCGTTATCACATTTGACACATCAGTTTCACTGTGTTCAGCTTTACAGCCACCATAAGTTACCTCTGTACAGCAATACGACCTAGAAAAATGTTTGACCAGAAACAATTAAAAACAGGATTTTAAAGTCACACCCTCAAACAGGCCTCAGCCTCTGCCCCCAGTCAGAACAGTAGCACACACAAATATACCCTAGAAACTTCCCTTGCCTGACTGCCCTGCCACCAAGGCAAGGTGAGACCACGACCACAACATCAGCCAGTCTCTTCTGACATTCATTTTGGGGTTGTCTATCTTTTTAATTGTATATAAATATATAATTTTATATAAATATAATTATATATAATACATATGGATATATGTAATTATATGTACATGTATATAATTATATTGATATATGTGTATGTGTGTTTACTTTAAGTCCACGCCCTCAAGTAGGGTACCACCCTTAACCTCAATCTAATGTTTGAGGACCACGCACTTTTGAGGGGAGATAAAGAACAGTAACAAACAACAAAAAGGATCCCAGAAACTTCCTTTGCCTGACCGCCACCATCCAGATGAAACCACCATTGAGAGGACCGCCAGCCAGCCAGCTTCAGAGTGAAGGGAGACTTCCAAGTCACCAGGCTCCCACCAACTCACAGACCCAACCCTTCATAAGCAATTTTAAATCCTCGCCCTCAAGCCGGGCTCCATCCTTATCCTTAGTCTATGGTTCAAGGGCCACGTGCTTTTGAGGGGTACAAAGAGTATTAACACACAACAAAAAGGACAGCAAAAATTTCCCTTGAACTTTCCCTTGAAGGACTGCCACTTTGAAGGTGTGGATTTAAAATCACAGGTGACTCGACAGCACATAGCAACATGACAACTACAACAACATATTGCTCTTTATGTCATCCAACAACTAATCTGATCATCTATAATATTCAATGTGCCAAATCTGTTCTTCACAATATCTCTATATTCAAATGAGTTGTATTCATCTTCAAATTGAACTTTAGGAGAAATCAAAGTCTGTTCTGTACTCAACCCAAGCTTGGCCTTATTTTGACTCAAAATATTGACATGGCAAATACAGCAATGGGCTCTAGTGTGTTCGGAATTGATAGGGATGGCACAGGATAGGGAAAAATTAGAGTCTGTTGTTCATAATTTCTTGTGAATCATACTGTGTTCTATGGCACCTAAGAACAACTTACATCTTTGATTTCATGGCTGCTCTTCCCCTGAGTGTTGATTGTATATCCAAGTAAGAGGAAACTATTGACAATTTATCATATTGCCAATCAGCTTAATGGTGAGGATTTTTGTTTTCTTGATGCTGAGATGTAATTAATATTAAAGTCTTTTGTTGCTGTTATTGTTGTTTGTTGTTATATGCCGTTGAGTCGCTTGCGACTCATAGTGACCCTATGTACAGCAGGCCTAAACTCTGCTTTGTCCTGTGCCAATCACACTGTCTTCAACACTCCCATCCCGATTATCCCACTCACTGAATCAATCCATCTCATAGAGAGCCTTCCCCTCTGGCGCTGTTCCTCCACCCTACCAAGCATGATGTCCTTCTCCAAGGACCGGTCTCTCCTCACAACATGTCCAAATTATGTTAGACGAAGCCTCAGAATCCTTGCCTCCAAGGAGCCACCCATTTTAACCCTTTCCGGGATGAATCTGTTTGTTTTCCTAGCAGGCAATGGTACTTGCAATACTCTCCTCCAGCACCACAGCTCAAAGGCATCAATTCTCCTTCTATCCTCCTTGGTCATTGTCCAACTCTCTGATGCATAACAAGTGATTGTGA
>NW_006399842.1:5949368-5950218 GCF_000299155.1 Elephantulus edwardii | reverse complement strand
TGCTTTGAAAGAATCGGCTAAGAATAAGGCCCCAGGAATTGAGGGTATACAAATTGACATATTTCAACTAACAGAGGTGCTTACCAAGTTGTGCCAAGAAATCTGGAGACCAACCACTTGGCCAACTGACTGGAAGAGATCTATATTTGTTCCCATTCCAAAGATAGGTGATACAACAGAGTGTGGAAATTATCAAACAGCATCATTAATATCACATGCAAGCAAGATTCTGCTGATGATTATCCAAAAATTACTAGAACAGCACATCAGCAGAGATCTACCACAAGTGTGGGCTGGGTTTAGATGGGGTTGTGGTACTAGGGATATTACAGCTAATGTTAGATCGATCTTGGCAGAAAGCAAGGAGTACCAGAAGAATTTCTATCTTGGTTTAATTGACTATGCAAAGGCATTTGACTGTGTGGATCATAACAAACTGTGGCTGACTCTGAGAAGAAAGGGAATCCCAGGACACTTGATTGTGCTAATGCGAAACCTATACTTGTACCAGGAGGCAGTCATCAGTGCAGAGCAAGGAAACACTGCATGGTTCAAAATTGGGAAAAGTGTATGCCAGGGATATATCCTATCTCCATATCTTTTCAATCTTTGTGCAGAACAGATTATCTGAGAGGCTGGGCTCTATGAGGATGAATATGGCAAAAAGATTGGAGGAAGATTCATCAACAGTCTGTGTTATGCAGATGACACAACCCCGCTTGCTGAAACCGAGGAGGACCTGAGCGCTTGCTGTGGAAAGTTAGGGACTACAGTCTTCAGTATGGATTGAAGTTCAATGTAAAGAAAACAAAGATTCTCACCACTGGACCATTTAGCAGCATCATGATGG
>NW_006399842.1:5947327-5949268 GCF_000299155.1 Elephantulus edwardii | reverse complement strand
TCCCTTCACAATTTTGAACCATGCATTGTTCCCTTGCTCTGTTCTGACGACTGCCTCCTGGTCCAAGTATAGGTTTCTCATTAGCATGATCAAGTGTTCTGGTATTCCCATTCTTCTCAGAGTCAGCCACAGTTTGTTATGATCCACACAGTCAAATGCCTTTACATAGTCAATGAAACACAGTTAGACATTCCTCTGGTATTCTCTGCCCTCAGCTAAGATCCATCTAACATCAGTTACAATATCCCTAGTACCATGACCCCTTCTAAACCCAGCCTGGACTTCTGGCAGTTCTCTGATGATGTGCTGTTCCAGTCGTTTTTGGATAATGTTCAGTAGAATCTTGCTTGCATGTGAAATCAATGAGATTGTTCTATAGTTTTCACACTCTGTTGTCTTTGATATTTTGCAGAACGCACTTCAGGTCCTCTTTACATTCAGCAAGCAAAGTTGTTGTCATCAACATGAACCAAGTTGTTGATGAGTCTTCCACTGATCTTCATGCCATACTTTTCTTCTTAAAGTTCAACTTCTTGAATTATTTGTTCAACATATAGATTAAATAGGTATGGAGAAAAGATACAGCTTTGACACACATTTTTCTTGATTTTAAACTATGCAGTATTACCTTGCTCTGTGTGGACATCCACTTCTTGGTCTAGGTATAAATTTTATATGACCATAATTAAGTGTTCTGAGGTTCACATTTTCTTTAGGTTAGCCATAATATATTGTGATCCACACAGTTAAACACCTTTGACTTAGTCAATAAAACAGAAACAGATATTCTTCTGATAATCACTGTTTTCAGTCAAGATAAATCTGATATCAACAATATCTCTGATGCCACAGACTCTTCTAAATTCAGCTTGAAATTCTGACAGTTCTCACTTGGTGTACTTTTTTTTTTAATTTGATGTACTTTTATAGCTTTCTCCGTACTCCAGCTCGGCTTCTATTTTTTATTATGATTTTGATGAAAGTTTACAGAAAAATTGAATTTTCATTTATTTTTTGTTACATATTTTCCTCCCTATCCCTACCACATTTAATTTTTAAAATAATTTTAATAAATATTTACAGAGAATATTTATTCATTGTTACACAATTTCCTTCCCAGCCCCAGTCCACATTATAATGCACCTCTTTTTCTGGACTGTTGTCATTCAAATAAGGCCTAATGCTACATTCCTCTTAAATAAATTCTTTTCTTCATCTGTTTTAATGCAGTGGTCATAAGTTATGCAGTATTTATCTTTTTGTGACTGAGGCATGTCACTCAGCATAATAGTCTCTAGAGTCACCCATGTTTTCAGTGTGGTGTAGCATTCCATGTGTAAATACATCATAGTTTTTCTATCTATTCATGTGTTGATGGGCACTTGAATTGCTTCCATCCCTTTACTATTCTGAATAACGTAGCAATAAACATGGGTGTGCTTACATCTGTTTGGGTAGCAGCCCTGGTTTCTTTAGGATATATTTCCAGTGGTAGGATTGCTGGGTCAAATTGTTTATCTGTTTCCAACTTTTTTTAAAAAAATAATTTTAATGAACATTTACAGAGAATTTGGATTTCCATTCATTCATTGCTGCACTTCTCTCCCCTCCCAGTCCTCTCCTCCAGCCCCCTAGTTCGCTCCTCTCTTTCAAAAGTAAAAGAAAGACTCCCTCCCTGGTACACAATCCCCCCGCATCCCTCCCACCGTCCCAACTACATTCCACTATGCAACCTTAATTGTGGACTCTTGTGATTACCATAATACCCTATTATACATCGCTTTTAAATTATTCAGTCCGTCATCTGTTTCAGTGCAGTATACACAATTTATCCAGCTTTTCTCAGTCTTACCCCCACCCTGATATCAGTCCCATTTTACAGCAGTGGCACCATGCAATATTTGTCCTTTTGCGACTGAGATATTTCACTCAGCATAATGT
>NW_006399842.1:5941757-5946839 GCF_000299155.1 Elephantulus edwardii | reverse complement strand
TTCATATCTTGTGCCCATTTTTTAATTGGATTATTTACCTTTATCTTGTTGTGGTGTGTTTCCAACTTTTTAAGAAAGAACCATCCTGAATCAATCCATCTCAGAACGTCTTCCTCTCTTGTGCTTCACTCCACCCACCCAAGTATGATATGCCTCTTAAGGACTGGTCCCTCCTTGCAACATGTCCAAAGTATGTCAGATGAAGAGTCAGAATCTTTGCCTCCAAGGAGCAGCCTGGTCTCACCCTCTGTAGGATGAACTTGTCTGTTCTCCTAGCAGTCCATGGTATTGTCAATACTCTTCTTCAGCACCACAGCTCAAAGGAATGAATCCTCCTTCTATCATCCCTGGTCATTGTCCAGCTCTCTAATGCATAGCTTGTAATTGCAAAGACTATGGCCTGGATCAGGTGCACCTTAGACTCCAGACTGACATCGTTGCTCTTCAGTACTTTGAAGAGGTCTCTGACAGTATACTTTCCCAATTCAATTTGTCTTTTAATTTCCTGGCTGTTGATACATCTACCAAATGTACCTAATACATTATTCATTTTTTGATTAATGCTTCTGAGTATTGATTATGAATCCAAGAAAAATGAAATCTTTGTGCAATTCAACATAGTCTTTTATTATTATGAAGTTGCTAGTCTACTTGAGATTTTTTTTTTCCTTAATCTTAGAATATAATCTATACTCAAGAATCTCTTTCAGTTTGTCACATTATGTTGGCTTGCATATTGCTGTGGTAAGGGAAGCTATGACCCTCATATTTAATACACATAATAGAGTCACTCAAGGTGGACAAGTTTCAGCACATCTTCCAGATTAGGTTTTCTTTATTTCTAAAACATTTGGCTTATAAAAACCCAATGAATACTATTAAAATATAATCTTCCAATACTTTGTTGCTATTATTGAGCTCTGTTGGCCTATTGGTAAGGAGCTATGCTGCAGATCTCTAAAATACATAGGTTGAATTTACCAGTTGCTCCATGGGAGAAAGACAAACTTCTTTGTGCAATTTACTGCCACTAAAAACTTACTGGAGAGTCAGCTGTGAGTTGCCTTTGACTTGATGACACATAACAACAACATTATTGTCTTAAACTTATTTTTTAAAATAATTTTAAATAATAAAATTATTTTGTTTACCTTATTTTCCTTAATTCGTCAGTCCTCACCTATTTGAAATTCTGAGTTTTTAGCAATATTCCTATATCAGTCTCACTGCAAAAAATAATTTGTATATATATATAAAACCTCCCACAACCCCATTTATCCATTTAGTGCTTCTTCCAAGGCAGGATTATTCTGGGAGTCAAATAGGTCAGTTTTGATTTGTCTAAGAAAATTTTATTTACCCCTCACTTATGAGGGATAATTTCACTTGATATAGCATTCTAGGTGGTTGGCTTTTTTTCTGTTTTTGTTTCTTTCCGTCTCCTTTTTTCAGTCATTAATATTTATACCCTACTTTCTTATTTTTTCTTTAATGTCAGGTGAAAAGAATTCTTATCCTTGCTTCTTTATCATTGTTGTTGTTGTTGTTAAGTGCCATCGAGTCACAGGCGACTCATAGCGACCCTATGAAGGAGAGTCCTTGACGTTTGGGTGCCTTTCATCCTCTCTCCAAGTTCATAGGGTTTCCGGAGGCAAGCTATTATAGAAGTGGACACCACTCCTTCTTCATATATCTAGAAATATGTTATTGTTTTTGTTGTGTACCATTGCGTTGAAAGTGACCACAGCTGACCTTTCAGTGGGTTTTCAGAGGCAGTTAATTGCATGGGAGAAGATACCCATCCTGGCCCTGCAGAGCAGCTGGTGGCCTGGAACAGCATGACTTCGGGATTCCAGTGTAGCTTCTTGCCATTAGGCCACCTATATATGAGCTTTTATGGGTAGGCAGTTGTCCTATCCACTCAAAGAAACCTCTCTGGTGGTTCAACTCACCAGCTTCTCCTTGGGAGGAAGATGGACAGTTTCCTTCTGCACAATTTATTCCGTCTGAAAACTCATTGGAAGTCCAGCCATCTGTTGTTTCTGACTCAAGAGCAATGGGATATATAGATATGTATAAATACAGACAAAGATACCACCATAATGCCACCGCAGTCCTATAAATAGGACCTCTGGTCACTTCGCTTGTAAGGAGTTGTGCTGCTAAACCAAAGGCTAAACATCTCTAGAGTTTCACATCCACGAGTGACTTCCAGGGAGAAGGAGGTCAGGATTCCAAAGTACTATTTATAACCTTAGAATCCTAATGGACAGTAAAGCTATGAGTTGATTCCAACTTAACAGCATTGAGATTAAGTGAATAAAAGAATATATACGAGATTTGATGACCTAACAGGCAAGGAGTTGTGCTACCAACCAAAAGGAAAACAGTTTAAATGTCCCAGTCACTCTATGGGGAAAAGATGGACAACTTCCTCTTGTGCAATTTATAGTCTCTGAGAACCCACTAGAAAGCCAGCTTTAAATTGGTTACACTTGGACTGCAATGAATTTTAGTTTTTAGTTTGGTAATGTAGTCTGCAGCGAGTTGTGATGCTTGTCCCAAGGTGGAGCCTTTCTGATGGCAGAAATCCATACAGGAAACATGGGCAGCTGGCTAAGAGTTAGTTCTGACTCCAGGAGAACAATAATGAAGAATGAGATGATGAAAATGCTTCATAATTATTGTACACTTACCTGACATTTCTGTTCTTTGTATCTGACTTCTGATCCTTACATTCCACTGTCTCATTATTTCTCTCTGAACTCCTAAATCCTCCTTTGATTCCACTGAAGGACTTGATGATGGTGACTATTCTCCAGTAACCACAGGCAGCTGCCTACTACCATTCATTTCCCACAGAAGCTCAGTCACATGGGGACTTATCTGGAGCAGCTGGAAGAAAGTCTGGAGGGGAAGTTGATGATCCCTTACATCAGCAAGGCAACTGTGAAAATGGAGGCTGAAAGCAGAAGCAGAGAAGAATCCAGAGGCTTTGGATGCTGAGTACCGGAGGAATCATTAGTCAGGAAAGAGACATGATCAGCGGTCCCTCTATGGGCTGGTCCTTTCACCTCAGTGTCTTTGATGTAAGAGCAATAGTGGGCTGCCTACGAGTCCAGAGTCAACAAGGATCATTTAAGGGGCATTAGAGAAACCAGGTCATTGGTAGCACTTCTTTAAAAGCTGCTTGGCCTTAGGAAAAGACAATCCACTGCCGTTGTTTTTGCCTACATTCACATTCTCTTTATGCACCCCTGTTCTCACAGTGAGAATGACTTTCGGGTCCCAGGGGTAAAAGCAGAAGTATTTAAAACTGTGAAACTTGAGTACAAAATAGAAAGGTTGATCGAAAACATCACAGCCTGAGCTGCTTTCTAGCTATCAAGTTACAGTTATATTGAGTTACAGTTATTGTTATGTGCCTATTTTCGGTGTAATCCTGGTAAGTAACTGAACCTCTTACGACCTTTGTTTCTTAGAGCTAATAGATAAAGTGTTAGGATGTCAACTCAAAAGCAGACAGCGGGAATCCACCAGCTACTTCTCTGTAAAAAGACAAGCAGTAGCCTCCTGTGCAATTTAGAGCCTCTGAAAAGAGCTATGATGGCAATGAGAGAGAGAGAGAGAAAGAGACTTGGATAATTGGAATGAGATTTAACAATAAAGATTTAAAAAGAAAGAACAAAAAGAGAAACAATTGACAATTGGGTGTAAACTCACTATTAATCTGTGACAAAATATAACTACAAAGTGAACAATGTGACACTGTTGTTAGTGTTGTTGTGCGCCATTAAGTCAGAACCGACCCATTGGTGACCCTCCAGCAAGTTTTCAGAGGCTCTAAGTCATGTGGCGGGAGACTGTCCATCTTTCTTCCACAGAGCAGCCGGTGGCTTCAGAGCACATGCCTTAGGGTGGGCGGCACAACTTCCCACCACTGGTTGAAGGTGATGCGTTTTCTTGTTGTTCTATTTTACTCTTTGCTGATCATAGTGTCCAAAATACCAACTAAACCTGACACTACACATACTCAAACACTAACATCTTCAGAGGGCCTATTTACGGGAGAGAAATTGGAAAGGTGATATTATTTATGACCAGGAAAATTAAATATTGTTTCATTACCCAAAAGCAGATAGATGTGCAACCTGGAGCAAAAGAGAATGGGAAGGTAGATTAGATTTATTTTAACAAGGTACAAAATATGACTCTGGCTTACTGAATGCTTGCTGTGTTCTAGGTACTGTTTTTGAAACAGTGAATGCATCATTTAATTCACAAAACTCTATTTGAGGGAAGAAAATGTGCATGTGTGTGTGTGTGTATATTCATTTATATATCCTTGTATTAAAGGTAAATCACCAGTCTCTAAGTTCTTACATTATCTGGAGAGGTTCTTTCCCTGTATCTAGTAAAGACAGGACTTAAAAATGAAAGTTACACAGAGACAGAATCCAGTTACATAATTAGGTACTTGTTAACAAAAGAAGCTGCTGTACATGAAGTGGGCTCTGTCATTGAAGTATGTCCTGTCATGAGGAAAATTGACACAGAAGCACAACACATGTTTAGGAACATCTCTATTACCTTTCCTGATATAGGATGGACTAGATGCTCCCTAAGGCTCTATTCAGCCTTGAGCTTTTACGGTCTTTTCATTACCAAGTTGCCGCTCATTTTAACATTTGGTGCCCTAAGAATGCACAAGGGATACAATATTCTCTTGATGATTGAGATGGGTCTTTCAAAGTCTCAGAAAATCATAATATAAAATCTACTATTTATTTGTGGGATAAGGATGAGAAATCTCCTCCTCACAATGAACAGCCTCTGAAAACCCTCTGGAGAGTTAGCTATGGGTTGGTTCCATGTCAACAACACCCAACAACAAGAAGAACTATTTATTTATCCCATATTTAATCTCATGCACTAATTTACATGTCTTAATTTATGTGGAAACTTCTTGGTGGGATTGGAGGGCTAGGGGCCGGAGCTGGGCGTGGGCTGGAGGGTGTAGGATAGGGAGTGGGGAATGGGCTGATAGGGGGTGTGAATATTTACATTTATACATTATATATA
>NW_006399842.1:5926988-5939608 GCF_000299155.1 Elephantulus edwardii | reverse complement strand
AGATGCAATCTTGGACCTGCTCACCATTCTATGCCAGGAAATTCAGAGGACAGCTGACTGGCTAACTGACAGGAAGTGAGCTATATTTTTTCTCTTTCCCAGGAAAGGTATCTAACAGAATGTGGAAATTATTGAACAATATAATTATAATTCAGGCAATCAAAATACTCGTGAAGATCATCCAAAAGTGACAGGACCAGTACATCAGCAGAGAATTGCCATGGTTACTACATCAATGGAGTCAGTGTATCAGAGATAGTGAAGATACCACAAGATAGGGTGGGATTCAGGCCTGTTGTTCATAGGGTTGTTATGAGTTGTACTCGACTTGACAGCATCTAACAACAACAATAACAACAATGGGTGGCAGAAAAGAAATTGAATGCCAAAGCGGTTTGCCTCCAAAGTCTCCTTATTCATCATTCTGCCATATTCCCTCCTTAGATTACTTGATGTTATTGCACACCATAGGGTCAGAACTGACCTAGAGCTGACTCTCCAGCAGGTTTGCAGAGGCAATAAATTACATGAGAGCATATTGCTCATCTTTCAGTCACAGAGCAGCTGGTGGATTCAAACTGCATGCTTTTGGGCTTCCAGTACAGCTTCTTACTACTGGGCCACCAGAGATACTGTTGAACATACAATAGATTACTAAGAGAACAAATAGGTCTGTCCTGGAGAGTGTGAAGCCAGTGTGTACACTGGAGGTAAGAATTCTGAAATTCTGTCTCACATACTTTGAGCATGTTGCCAAGAGGCAGAGGGATCAATTCTTGAAGAAGGGTAGAGATTCATTGTAGAAGGGGAAGCCCCTGGATGAGATGAACTGACACAGTGACTGTGGCAATGGGGTCAAGTGTGTGTGAGACTGTGATGTTGAAAAAGGACAGGGCAAGGATCAGAGCATTTTTCTTAGGGTCACTACAAGTCATAGCTGACTTGATGGGACATAACAGCGACATAGATATCACTGGTAAGCAAGTCAATTCTGATTCATAGTAACTCCATATGTCAGAGTAGGACTGTGCTACATTTGGCTTCTGGTGACGGACTTTTCAGAAATTGGCCACCAGGTCTTTCTTTCTCAGTACTTTTGGATAGCCTAGAACTCTCAACCTTTGGGTTAATAGTCAAATGTGTTTACCATGCTCTTCCCTCAGGGACTCCTCACTTCCCTACCCATGGAAAAATGTCTCTGCTTTTGAAGATAAACCTGAAGCATACATAAAGTGCAGTAACATAATAATACAGTAATCTCTTGGATTATATTCTGATTACCTTGTTTTACAGCACCTAGAAATCCTCATATAACACTCAAAATGGAACTCCTAAGTAATTCATTTTACTCTTCTAAGCACAAAACTAAGATATAGAATGATGGAATAACTTTCCTATTGCCATTCACATGACCAGTGATAAGAACAGAATATATTGGATCTCCTTATGGTGACTTACTCTAGTTTGGCACGATGGCCAAGTCTGCCATTAAAAGATTAAAATGACATGGTTGTGGCTTCACACAAATAGAAAATCTCCACCTAAAATTGAATTTCTCTTTTTAATCTGAGTTTAGTTCTCAATGTTCTACGCAGATAATGCTGACCACGGAAAGTCAACAAGCTAGGTGACTATTATGGCTAGCATTTCAAATCCCATTTTCTCATTTATTCATACTCTCCTTACAAATGCAGTAAGTGTCTGCTACGTGTGTTACAAAAATTATTATTACAAAGCAATTTCAGACAAATACATCTGAGAGACAGTAGCAACTCTGCCTGATCTCAGACACAAGAAAAATAAGACTCAAATCCAGAGAACTCTTTTTTCCCCCACCAATGTAGAAATAAACTGATAGTAAAAGAGGACTTTCTCCTGCTGAGTTCAGATTCAACTCTTGAAATCAGCAAAAGAAAATGAGAGAATGAAATGATTTCTGAAGTACATCTTAAAGGAAGGCAATCATACTCTCTCTAGATTTTTTGGTAGCATTTAAAGAATTCTTAGACATATAGACAAGACAAGGTCAGCCGATCAAACATCTCATGATTTGTTTCAGGCCTCTGTACATTTATAAACCAAGATTTCCCCCCCCCCCACAGGGAACAGAATAGAATTCAAAGCAAGCACAAAAATCTGGTGAGCTATCAATCCAAGAAATTTATCATTAGCCTGTAGGCCAACTGAGCAGACTATGGTCCCTACCCTAGTCTAGTGAGGGAACCTGAGTATCAGGTGATTTTCATATTTCTAAGACACATTTATTTACTTTTTGCCATTTAGTTAGGCTCTATTCACAGGCAGTCTTCTGTTGAGTCTCTGAAGCTGTAAATCACAGAAAAACTGGCCATCTTTTTCGCATAGAACTGTTCTGAATTTGAAGCACCAGAGTGCTGTGACTTTGGGTTAGTAGCAAAATTTGCTATGGACTACACAACCAGCGTTTCCTATTTCTAGCACAATGCTTCCCCCAAAGTGAATAGGTAGACTTGAGGTTGCCTAGATGTTTCTTTGCAACATTTAAAATGATTGACAGCTTATTCACAATGATTGTGGGTTGAGCACAGATCCAGAAACAAAGAAGTGTGAATGACATACAAGAAAATAATTTTCACTTCTAATTTTTCAAATTAAGTCAAACTCATAGATTGGGAATCAAGAAAGGGGTATGGTAGGGTTGTATTCTTTCTCCATATTTATTCAATCAAAGCAAATTATTGAAGACGTTGGACTATATGAAAAAGAATGTGGCATCAGGATTGGAGTAAGACTTCTTAACAAGTTGCTTTATACAGATGGTGCAACTTGTTTGAAAGAAATTAAGGAGAATTTACTGCAGACGATCAAAGACTACAGTCCTCAATAAAGGTTAACATATTAACATTAAGAAAGCAAAATTCCTCACCACTGGACCAATAAGCTCCATGACAGAGAAAAATTTGATGTGGTCAATCATTTCATCTTACTTGGACCCACAATCAACAAGTAAATCTGTAAGACAAGAAATCGAAATATGCGTATTTTGGGGAAATCAGCTGCCAGGGACTTAACCAAAGTTCCAAAGACAAGGATGTCAGCCAGCTTAAAGCCTAAGGTGAAACTATTTCAAGACAAAGTATTTTCATTTGTTTCCCATGCTTGTCAAAGTTCAACAACGAATAAGGAAAACCAAAGAAGAATTAACTAATGCCTTTGAATTAAGGTACCAGCAAAGAGTATTGAATATGCCGTGGACTACCAAAGGGACAAACAAATTTGTCTTTAATTAAATGCAAACAGAGTGCTCCTCAGAGGTAAGGATGTTGAGATTTTGTCTTGCTTGCTTTGAGCTTATTTTCAGGCGAAACCAGTCTGTAAAGAGAAACATCATGCTTGGAATGGTAGAGGGCTGACGAAAGACAGGAATACCCTGAGAGAGATGGGTAGATGCAGTGACTACCACAATGGACTTGAGCATGACAGAGACGGTGGGGACAGTGTAGGAAAGAGTGATTCTCAGATCTGTTGCTTACTGGATCATTATGAGTTGGAGTCAACTCCATGGCACCTAACAACAACAACAACAACAACGTAGGTTATAATTAATGTATTTTTAACAACTAGGTAGCACTCCTTTTTATGTAAAAGAAAACAAACAAAGAAAGTAGCACTCTCACATTGAGAGTCTTCTATCAGCAAAAGGAGCAACTCCTTTGTACTTCCTTCTTAACAAGGAGTTTGTCACATAGAATGGTTCTCATTGGATTTTATTTTCAAGCTATTTCGATTTTAGATCAGTTATTTGACTCTTTAAGATTATGACATTTGACATCTCATTTAAAATCCATTTATTTAAATAAAAGAAAATAAAGTTCTTTAAATAAAAACTCTACGTTCAGCGGGGAAATAGTATAGGTATTTTGCAGTTAGAGCCAAAATGTGGAAGCAGTAAAGAAAGTCTGAAGTCTGTGGGTGATTGCCCAAGCAAATGCTGTGTGGGTAAGCTTGCCAAAATACTACATCAATCTCTAATACTTAGTGTCCTTATTTCTAAAATGATTCCAACTTCTCACACAGACAGGTGCTTCTGAGGAAACAAATGGATGAGCACTTTTATGCCTATAAAGAATCTTACAAATATGAATGAAGAATCTTCCAGTCATTGTTATTGCCTATTGCTGACAAATTTGTAAGGATTACCAGCTCCTCTGAGCTCTTCTGCCACTGTGGTTCCATCTGTCAGTGAAAGGGGGGAAAAAGGACTTTTGATAGATGCCCCCACCCCAGTCACCCACTAATAATGAAAAAATAATGACCTTTTTTTCCCCATGTTGGTGAATATTTTCCCTGTCAACTCTGATATGCTCATAATGTGGGGAGACAGATTATTTATGACCAGGGAAATTAAATATTATTTCATTTCTTCTAATACAATCTGTGGCGTCTCCCAGCTCCCAATTCCTTCCCATTAAGGTTATTGTCTTTTCTGCTCCAATTGGCCGAGTGATGTTGGGTTGTAACAGCACTGGCAGAATGCTCGCAGCATAATGGAGGTGGGAGAAATGGTGTAATTTGCAAGCCTGCCTTTCTCGTCTCATCTAAATGAAGACATTTGGTCCCTGCAAGTCACAACCCATTTTGATGAGTCTAGATGCATTTGCAGTAATGGAAAAAGACAGACATGGTTGTAATGGGTTTCCTCAATTGGGTTTTCTTATTCACAGAATTTCAGAAATGGATGGGGGCGTCATTTAAGGCCACCTCTTTTAGGTCCTTTCTTTTACAAATAGGTCAACTAAGGTGCAGACGGGGATTCTTTGAGTGAGGTCACAGAGCCCTCTATGGTGAGAATATTCCTTTCGTTGCCAAGCCTTGTGCTACGTTCTTGAATTTAACACGGTCAATAAAATTTCAGATTCATCAATTAGACCCTCTTAAACAGCTCAAACTTTTCCTGAGCACTCAGAGAAATGAACATGTTCTACATGCTTTAAGGGCAGAAATCTTTCCTAAACACCAACTGTGTAGCCATGCCTCAGTGTCTCATGTATTCTATTCCTTCAGGCCATTTAGGATGCTAAGTTACCCAAGGGGTATAATGTGGCTGTGTCAGATCCCCCTGACAACTGAACTTACTCTTTTGTCCAGTCCTCCTTGCCACTCTTCCCTTCCATGTATGTTGGTTCTTAATACATATCTAGTATACCAACATCATTTCAACAACTACTTCTAAAGAACTCAATGGAAAATGCTAAGGGAGTGAAATGTAAGGGAAGCGTCATCCTTCCATATTCTTACATTTAGTTTATTCTTGCTGTGTGTTCATAGAGAGACCTGATGTCCTGGATTGCTGAGAATGGGGCTGCTAAACCAAGCCCACACTTCTCTGGCAGTTCTTATTAATGAATGATTCCCAGGGCAATGTCTTCCCAAGTGATTTATAGCTTCAGAAACTAAAGAGTCTGTTTTGACTCAACATCAGTGAGTGAGCAGCATGTCCAAATGGATAAGGGTTTGAGGTACAAAATACGTTGTTATTAAGTAGCATCAAGTTGACTATAGCTCATAGCAACCTTCTGAACAAAGGATCTGAACCTCGTACCCTCCTGTGTCGTCTTCATCACCTCTGATATACTCAAGCCCTTTCTTCCAGTCAAAGTGTTGATTCTTCTTGCTAATGATCTTTCTCTCTTCCACTGAATTTCCACCTTTCCAAGCATGATGCCTTCTTCCAATGACTGACCCCCTCCTAACAACAGACTCAACCAAAGTTTCACTGTCCTTGCCTCTCAGGAGCACCCGGGTTGTAACTTTCTCCAAGACATATTTGCTTGTTCTTTTACGAGTCTGTGGCATATTCAGTACTCTTCTGCAAAACCACAACTCAACGACATCCGGTTCATCTTCTGTCATTCATATTTGCTGTCTATCTTTCAGATGCATATGAAGTAATTGAAAATATAATGGCTTGAATCAGATTGTTCCTTAACTTTTAAAATATAAACTATAATCCCTGTCAATTTAGAGCTCTTAACCTTGTAGGACAGCTAGCAAAATAGAAACAAGAATTATATTAAAAAAAAAAAAACACACAAAACAACAAACAGAAGCCAAGCTGATTCCATCTCATTCTGACTCTATCAGAGTAGAGGTACATTCCACAGCGATTCAGGAACTATGATCTCTTGGAAAAATATCACTAAAGGTTTCTTCCAAGGTACCTCTAGGTGAATTTGAACTATCAAACTTGAAAGACATTAGCTAAATATGGAAATATTTGCACCATTCAGGGGCTTTGGGCCACTGCTGTAAACCACACCACTTTTAGCTCTTGACTAGACCACCGTAACATGCTGCTGACTTGTATCACACTTATCATCTTGCTTCTACTTATTCACTCAAGTGAAAAATGAAGCCTTACCAGTTCATTTCCCTGCTTAGAGTCTATCAATGAATCATCACTGCAATTCAAATAAAGAATCAGTTTCTTATTTAGTCCATGCCTACTTCCTTACTATTATTTATAATTTATTATGCCTCAGCAATACTGGCCTGCTTCCAGATTCTCAAAGCCATGTGTTCTTCCCTCTCTCAGAATGTTCATATTTGCCTGTTCCTCCATCTGAGACATTCTTCCTCTGCCTTCTGAGTCATTAATACATTTGCATCTTTTCAATCTTATTTATCATCTTTGCAAAGTTGTCCAGGCAACATACTGCAATTTCTTAGGAGGTACTAATCATACTGATAGGCATTGAAATATGCATTTCTTATGAGAACTTGGTGGCAGTTGTTCTTATGTGCTGTCAAGTCGAGTGTGATGCATACTGACCCCATGAACGACAGATGTGACCCTGTCCTATCCTCTGCCGTCCTCACCATCTCTGACACACTTGAGCTCGTTGTTTCTATCAGTGTCAGTTCATCTCATTGAAGATCTTCTTTTCTTTCACTGATTTCTAAGCATGAAATTTCCCAAAACCTAGACACTCCCCAACCATATGTCCAAAGTATGTGAGGAAAAGCTTTGCTTCTAAGAAGCGCTCTGGCCACACTTTCTCCAAGACCTATCTGTTTGTTCTTTTGACAGTTCACGGGATATTCAGTACTTTTTCCAACATCACAACTCAAAAAACATCAATTCTTCTTCTGTTACCCTTATTTATTGCCCAGCCTCTCAGATGCATAGCAAGTGATTGAAAAAAACAGTGACATGAATCAGATAGCCCTTGGTATTTAAACTGATATCATTGATCCTCGGTCCTTTGGAGAGGTCGACTGCAGACTTTCCCATTGTAGCATGTCTTTTGATTTCTTGACACTGGTGCCAAGGTTGTTGATTATAGGGTGGCTATGAGACATAGATTATTTGACTACACTGAACAACAAGAACAACAGAAATAGAGTTTTGATATGGTAGCCCTGAGTGACACAAATGGCTAAACACATGGTTACTAAATCAGAGAGTAGCAGCTCAAATCCAACCAGAGGTGCTTTAGAAGGACAGCTTTGGTCATCTACTTCCAAAAAACCCCATATCTGTTGAAAACCTACAGGGTACAGTCATACTCTGAACCGGATGGAGGTGTTGGAATCAACTCAACGGCAATTGGTACTGATAGTAGTAGACGTATGGAATGTAATACTTGGGTCTATGAGGACAGCATTGGTGGTTCAACATGTTAATACACTCCAATGCTAACCAAAATGGTAAGTACGAGTTCTCCACACTAAGAGATACTGTGGAAAGATGCCCTGGAAAGATCAGCCAAATCCTGTGGAGCATGGCTATGGCTCTGACACACGTGTGCTCACTATGAAGCAGAATCCACTCCACGGCGTCTAGTACTGACTGGGCCTAGGAAAACCTAGAGTATTTGACGTAAAGGTATTTCAAGTCAGATTTTAAAAACATGTGTCAGTTAAAAAAAGCATGTGGCTGCTGTTTCTACTTTTGAAGGTGTGCCACATTAACACTGTCAGTCCTGCTTCAGGACCATACTCAAGTTATACTCATCTCTAACAGTTAAGATTACTTTGGCTGTAATCGACAACCTGAGCCCATGAGTCAGGATAAAGGAAAACAGGAAGATAAAGGGTACTTTTACACTGTCTCTGGAAGAACCTTTGCAAATGCTGCCAAATGACACTCTCATTTCCTGTTCACTGGACAACAGTAATTGATGTGGTCACAGGCAGGAAGAGCAGCATCCGTTTTGGGTCACCAAGGTAGAGCTCCATTGCCATAGAATGGGAGGAAAATATATCACAAAAGTTTCTCTTACAACCACCAATTAACACTCAAATTCCATTAGTTCTTTCTCTGCTATATTTCTCAAAAATGAATCTTTATGTCTACTTTTACTGGTTTTGTCTTCCTCAGCAAGTTATATAACTGGTCATCCTGCCACCACTCCTGCATTGCCAAGTCATTCTGTCACTTCTGCGTGTTGTGGATGGAATTATATCCCTCTCTGGTGGCCTAGTAGCAAGAAGCTGTGCTGAAATCCTGAAGACAAGCTGTTCGAGGCTACCAGCTACTTCACGTGAGAAATATGGGCAATCTCCTCTTGTGCAATTAACTGGCTTTGGAAACCCACCAGAGTGTCCGCTATGGGTCTGTTGTGACTCTATGGTACATAACAATAGCAAGAGAGATGGATAGATAGATAGATAGATAGATAGATAGATAGATAGATAGAATTATTTGAAACAGCATATGAGCAAGAGACTGTGGTGATGAAGGAAGAAATTCAAGCAGATTTGAAAGAACTGGCAAAAAACAAGTCCCCAGAAACTGACAGCATACCAATTGACATATTTCAACAAATAGACAATACCCTGAATATACCCACCAAGTTGTGCCAAGAAATCTGGAGGACAATTGCCTGATTAACTAGATGAAAGATATCTATATTTGTTCCCATTCCAAAGAAAGGAGACCCAAAAGAGTGTGGAAATTGTTGAACAATATCATTAATATCACATATAAGCAAAATTCTGTTGATGATTATTCAAAAATGACTGAAACAGCACATTAGCAGAGAACTACCAGAAATAAAGGCTTGGTTTAGAAGAGGCCTTGGTACTAGGGATATTATAACTAATTTTAGATGGATCTTGCTTGGAAACAGAGAGTACCAGAGGAATATCTATCCATGTTTCATTGACTATAAAAAGACATTTGACTGTGCAGATCACAACCAACTGTGACTGACTCCGAGAAGAATGAGAGTACCTGATCACTTGATAGTGCTTATGAAAAACCTATACTTGGACCAGGAGGCAATCAGCAGAACAGAACAAGAAAACACTATGTGGTTCAAAATTGGGAGGGGTATATGCCAAGGATGTATCTCCATATCTTTTCAATCTATATGCAGAACAGATTATCTTGGAGGCTGGGCTATATGAGGAGAAAAGTAGCATCAGGATTAGAGGAAGACTTATCAACAGTTTGCATTATGCTGATGACACAACCTTACTTACTGAAACTAAGGAGGACCTGAAATGCTTGTTGCAGTGGTCAAGGACTCCAACCTTAAATATGAATTGAAACTCAACTTCAAGAAAACAAAGATTCTCATTACTAGGCCAATTGGCAGCATCATGATAGATGTGGAAGAAATTGCGATTGTTAACAGCTTCAGTTTGCTTAGCTCCACAATCAACACTCTTGGGACAAACAGACAGAAAATTAAAAGACAAGTTGCATTGGGAAAGTCTGCTGTCAGAGACCTCTTCAAAGTGCTTAAGAACAATGATGTCAGTCTGGAGACTAAGGTGTACCTGATTCAGCCATAGTCTTTGCAATTGCTTGCTATGTTTCAGAAAGCTGGACAATGACCAGGAACGATAGAAGGAGAATTGATGTTTTTGAGCTGTGGTACTGGAGACGAGTATTGAATATACATGGACAGCTAAAAGAATAAACAGGTTCTGCCAAGAAAACAAACAGATTCGGCCTGGAGAGAATTAAACCAGGCTACTCCTTGGAATCAAGGATTCTGGGGCTTTGTCTGACATACTTTGGACATGTTGTAAGGAGGGACAAGTCCTTGGAAAGGAACAACATGCTTGGTAGGGTGGAGGGACAGCGCAAGAGGGGAAGACCCTCTATGAGGTGGATTGATTCAGTGACTGGGGTAATTGGGGTGGGTGTGTCAGAGGCAATGCGATTGGCACAGGATAGAGCAGGGTTTAGGGCTCTTGTACATAGGGTGGCGATGAGTCGCAAACAACTTGATGGTACATAACAACAACAACAACAACATCCTAGAGGGTGAAACTGGGCTGCTCCTTGGAGGCACAAATTCTGGAGCTTCATCTGATACACTTTGGACATTTTGCAAGAAGGGATAAGTCCTTTGAGTGGGATGCCAGGCTTGGGAGAATGGAGAGGCAGTGCAGGAGAGGAAGACCCTTGATGATGGATTGATTCAGTTACTGGAGTAAGAGTGTAGGTGTGTTGGCGACAATAAGATTGGCTGAGGATAGAACAAGTTTCAGAGCTTTTGTACTCCACAGTATATATTAACAAATATCCAATTTGTACATGAATTTATATTCTGTTATTACAGTGTACTTTCCAAAAAAGAAAATAAAAACTCACATCTTAGTATCTTCTATCTTCCTTGAGTGAAAAAAAGAAAGAAATGCTACTGGCAAAGCTTTGGATTGTTCAAGCATTTGGGGATTAGAGAATGTTTGAGGGCAAAATGCAAAACAAACAAAAATTTGAAAATTGTTAAATTGCTTCCCTCTTTTGCATTAGATTGTATTTAGCTCTCTTTTTAAATGATTGATTCAAATCTCTTTTCAAATGTTTTTAAAATAAGAATGTTATTTTTTTCCCCCACTAAGGCCAAGTTCTACCATATGGCTGAATAAGTCTATCATTTCATTCCTGGAATGATCATCACAACAATTCATTCAACCTGGAGGAGAAGTACAATCTGAAGCAACAATGATTCTGCTGGATCAGAAGTGCTAATTAGGGGATTATTCTCGTTGCCTCTCAAATCACTCTTCTCTTCCTCCAGAGACCTTGGAGTAAGCCAGTTCACCTAGCAAATAACTCAGAGAAGCAAATCCAAAGGCATTCTGGGTTTTATCATGACTTATTCTTAATTCGTATAAAGTGAGAACTAGAATTTTGCTCTGTACAAAATGATTACAACAACTACAGAAAAATACACTGATGATGCCCTGTTTCTCAGAATGTATTTTCCATCCCCTGGAATTAATATCTCTTAGCATGGTCAGATGATAACTGCTACTCCCTGTTCTGCAAAGGACATCAGTATAATGCCGTCCATATGTTAACAACAGCTATTTTAGTTACAGTGTCTATTGCAGAGTTTCTATACTCTAGGCCCTATCTTGGTAGACCTACATGCATTAACTAATATACTTACCATAACTCTATAAAGTAAAATTATTATCTCATTATTTATAGATGAGAACATTGAGGTACAAGGTGGCCAGATAATTTGTTCAAATAACCACAGCCATAAAATTATAGACTTATGATGTGCATCTAGGAGTCTGGATTTAAGATTTATTTTCATAACACTATGATATCTGGCTTGCCCAACAAAAGAAAGATACTGTGAGGCAGATAACGCATTTCATTTTCTTTTGTGTGTGTGTGTGTGTCACATAAATAATTTCTTTACTATCCCTACATCTCTACATAGTTTTTTCAAGAGTCAGAGTCATGTCTATCCTAGAGCGCATGCGCTCAGGCTCTTGCTAGGTGGGTAATAACCAAACCATATGATGTTAGAAGGCAGGGAAGTATTGCTGCCTGAAATCATTACCCCACAAGCTGTGATATCAAAGGTACAAGGAATGAAGAATACACTTTAGGTCGTTAACTGAAAACAAAAATAGTCATATTAATCCAGTTTATCTCTGAATTAGTTTGGTTTAGAATTAGCCATATTTGAGGGTGTTCATAATTCCCTGTACAATTAGAGCTTATTAAACAAGCAAAAATGAACTTAGATTTACCTTGCTTACATGGATATACTACATCTCTGTCAAGGATTTTACATTTGAAAAATGGCTTTGATTCTCTAGGAAAGTGTTGGGACAGGGAAGATGTAAACTTTACCCCCAAGTGAAATTTGAAAAAGAAAAAGATCAAATTGTTATCTACGAATTAGTAAATATACATAAGCTATGTAAGCATGGTCATGCTTTTCTTTCTGATTTGGTAAGTCAACGTGCCCTATCCCCTACAGCGCAGATCTATGTTCTACTTACTATAAAATTTACTTTGGGAGGGGGTTTCTCCCTATTTTTTTCCAAAATAAAGAGAAAGTTTCCAGAAAGGAGAATTAAACAGCATATTTTAGAGGAAGAATATGAATAATAATTAGGTTTGGAAACTTGTCTGCACAATTTCACCAAGCCGCCCATCATAGGGTGAAGTGATAGTTGAGTAGTTGCTTCTAGGAGATAGAAATGTAGATAAATACACTAAGTAATCATGCTATAAAATGTTACCTAATAATTCCTCATACTCCGTCACAAACTATAGTCCTATTCAAGGAAAAATATCTCATTCATTCATTGCACAATATTTATTCGTAGTATAGTATAGCTGATGTTAGATGGATCTTGGCTGAAAGCAG
>NW_006399842.1:5914787-5916863 GCF_000299155.1 Elephantulus edwardii | reverse complement strand
CATGGCTCTCACATTCCATGTTCCAATCACTAGGGTCTACTTACAACTGTTCCTCCTCCTTTGTATTTCCATACTTGATAGTTTTACCTAGGTTGCCCTTTCTGTTAGTCTGCATGTGTTCTGTTGTGCATAGGGTTTTCAGACACCTGCTATTTCAGAAGTGTCTTTCTCTCTCTATGCACAACAGAAAGATACAATAAAAGTGTATTTATTGTAATTCATGATTGAATTGCAGAAGTTGAAAAAGAATGAAGAGGGAATGGTAGTCAGAAAGTATGGACTTGGTGACAGAAATGAGGCTGGAAACAGAATGATCAACTTTTGTATATTTAGTGATTTATTAATAGAAAATATCTTTTTAAAAAACACAAATATTAACTTGCATATTTATCTCACTTGATAGACTACATAGCCACCAGTTTTGCTTCATTAGTGGAAAGAATCATAGGAAAAGCTCAATATCGCCATTAATACCAGGCTAGGGGCACACTGGAATATCATCAATAACTCATGCACAAAGACAAACTGAAACTGAAGAAAATAAAAACAATCCATGAGAAAAAAAAATATTATCTTCAGCCTATCCCACTTGAATTTAAAATTTATCTTAAGAAGTTTGAAGCACTGGACACCAATAACTGAAGACCAGAGGAGTTATGGGATGATCTCAATGACATAATCCAAGAAGAGAGCAAAAAGAGAGGAGACACATACAAAAAAGAAAAAGGAGGGGGGGGGAGAAATGTCAGCAGATACTCTGGAAATTGCACTAGAGTGTCAAGAAGCCAAAACAAAGAGAAAAAAACACTGAAGTAAAGACTAAATCGACAATTTCAAAAAGAAACTAGAGAAGAAAAAGTTAAAATTGTTTCATTGTTGAATATCAATAATGGGGATAGTAAAATGCAAATGTAGTAGATGAAAACACTGTGCCACATGTCAAAAACTCTACATTCATTTTAGTCCTTCTTTTCTACTATAAACTGCAGTCAACCAAACTATTCAACCCAGCAAGTGACCTAGAGGTGTGAGATATTACATCATTACAATGCTGTATCTAGAATTCATTCACCATGTTACAAAATTGTGAAAAGTAAAAAAAAAAAATTGTGAAAAGTTCTGGATTTCTGAGATTATTTCACCTCAAATCCATTTTATTAACTTTAAAAAATTCTAGTATATCTTCCATCAATATATCAGCAATATCATGATCAAAATCATGCTCATGTCACAAGAGTAATGGAGCATAGTGAAATCTGGGTGGGGTTTTATGTGAAGTCTTTGACCAGTTAGGCTTTTCAATCTAGTGGATGGTAGGGAGAAGAAGCAACAGGAAGCTATGTTTGTTGAGACTTGGTTTTCTTCTTTTGTTTTTAATCTGTAAAATGGTGATAGAAATACAATCTTTAATTTAAAGCTGTTGTTGATTGCCATCGAGTAGAGCACCACTCATAGCGACTCCATGAATGAAAGATCTAATGCCTTTTTTATAACTATAATCGTTTCTCCAAGTTAATAGAATTTCCATAGGCATGTGGTTTAGGAAGTAGATACCACTCCTGCTTCAAAACCTGTTTTACAACTGTGATCTCCACCAAAAACTGTCTAGGATGGATAACCATTGTGATATTTGACACAACTATGGCACAGTGTTCAGCATCACAGGAACCCCAAGTCATTCAGTACAGCAAATAGACAAACAACGGCTGTACTACTTAAAGAATGTTCATCTTAATAATATGGAATTTTAAAGACACATCAAACAAATGCTGTTGACTTTGATAAACCAAATATTCTCTCCACCCTTGGGCCCGTGTTGGCTAAAATGAAACTAGAGAACAGAGTATTTCATTTGTAATGTTTGAAATATATACAGTAGGTAATATTGTTGTTGCTGTTGTTCTGTGCCATTGAGTCATTTGTGACTCATAGCGACCCTATGTACAAGAGCCCTAAATGCCGTTCTATCCTGTGTCAACCTCGCTGTCTCAAACACATTCATTCCCACCACTCCACTCACAGAATCAATCCATCTCATCGAGGGTCTTCCTCTCCTGCACCGTCCCTCCACTCTCC
>NW_006399842.1:5909044-5913918 GCF_000299155.1 Elephantulus edwardii | reverse complement strand
GACTCGACCGCACATAACAACAACATAACAACAACATATTGTATGAGTAGTGTTGTGTGTGTTATAATACTGGAAACTATGCAAACGTATACTCTTATTGCCTGTGATTTGGAGCATTTCTTAATGTTTCTGTTTGCCATTTGAATAGCATCCTCTGTGAAAATTTTTTTCTGTGTCTTTTACACATTTTGTAATTGTGTTATCAGTGTTTTCCTTGTGTAGGACTTGTAGGATTCTGTAAAGTTTTGGCATAAGAGCCTTATCTGAAATGGTATTGCCAAATGTTTTTTCCCATTCAGTAGTTTTGGGTTTTTCGGTTTTGTTTTGTTTCTTTTCATTGTTGGAAAAAGTTTTAGAGGCGCACAGGGATTTAATCTTTAGAAGGTCCCATTCATCAATTTTATCTTCTCCAGGTTGTGCATTTCTGGCTGTATTTGGCAGTCTCTTATAACATAGTGTAGATCATCTAAGCTTGATCCCATTTTGTCTTTGATGAACTTGATGGTTTGGGGCTTTGCTCCCAGGTCTCTGATCCACTTTGAGTTGATTTTTTGTATATGGTGTGAGATGTAGATCCTGTTTCAGCTTTCTGAAGGTAGCAGCCCAGTTTCACCAGCACCATTTATTGAAGAGGTTGTCATTTCCCCATTTGATAGGTTTTGTGTCTTTGCTGAATATCAGTTGACCATAGTTTGCTGGTTCCATTTCTGCATTCTCAATTCTGTTCCATTGGTCTATGTGTCTGTCATTGTACCAGTAATATGCTGTTTTGGTCACTACTGCTGTGTAGTAGGTTTTGCGGTCAGGAAGTGCTATGCTTCCAACTTCATTTTTGTTTTTCTGTAGTGTTTTGCTTGTTTGGGGTCTCTCGAAGTTTGGTTTTGGTTTGTTTGCTTTTCTTTTTTTTTTAATATGGTTTTTAAATTCAGGTGGGATAGACTTCAAGGTCATATTTTGGTTTTTGTAGATTTGTTTTAATTTTCTTTAGTTTCAATTTGGGTTTTTATGTGAGTAGCTGATGGTCTGTTACTCAGTCAATATCTGGCCTCGTTTTCACAACTGATATTCAGCTTCTCCAGTGATTCTTTCCACAAGTATAATCCATGTAATTCCTGTGCGGTCCATCAACTGAGGTACATGTATTTGTATACTGTCATTATCTTTGTTTTTTTTATAAAATTTATTTGCAATGAATAAATTATTTTGTGTGCGTGTACCGTCAAATCAGATCTGACTGGTACAGGAGGATATTGCGCCTCCTTCTCCGGCAGAGCATCTGGTGGATGAATAAATCTTTAATTATACAAAATTGTACATTGTACCTTATTTCTGTCACTGAGTCGACATTTTCAGGATCCTGATCTTCTCTCTTGTTTCCAACATTTACGTTCCTGTCACCAATCATTATTAATGAAACTTGGTTGTATGTTCTATCAATTTCAGACTGCAGAAGTTGGTAGAAATAGTCTATTTCCTCCTTTTGGGTTCTAGTTGTTGGTGCATATATTTGAATGTTAGTGGTTTTACATTGTATTTCAGGATGTATCTAGAAATGGGTTTTTTTACTATGAATGTGATGTCATTTTTCCTCACTTTTTCATTCCCAGCATAGTGGATCATATGATTGCATGATTCAAAATGGTCCATGTCATTCTATCTCAGCTCTCCAATGTCTAGTATGTAAATATTTACGTGTTCTATTTCCTTTTTTGACAATGTCCAATTTTCCTACATTTATACTTCATATATTCTGTGTTCCAATTTTAGGTGGCTGATATAAATATTCCTCCACAATTTGTGTTTCCCAATATGCAAGCTCAGCCTTCATTGCTGTATTTACCAGTCCAAATATGCTCTGTTGTTCATAAGGCTTTGTTATTTCAGAATTAGATGGTCAATCTTTCTTCCTGGGCTAGCTTACTTCGGAAGCTCAGCTTTAGTATAATATCTGACAAGCATTTTACTCAAAAGAACAGATGACAGACAAACAAACATAAACATATCTAAGCTATTTAGAGCATCAGCATGCAAATATATTTTTCATAGTCACTTCTCCAATTAAAAAACTAGACTGATACATTCAGTGTTGGCTCCACCCCTCCAATTTGCTGCCTTCCTTCAGCATTTCCTCCTCCTTTGTAGTCTCCATTCCCCTCCCACTCCTCCTGAGTGACTGCTAGGTGAGGCCTGATTTGAACCCTTACATGATAGTTTAGGCCTCCAGTCAATCCTGCCAACTCTGGGTCTCCTAGCACATTGCATTTGGGTGCTGATGCTTGTAGACTCTCCAGCCTGTCTCCCAGTGTGCTTCTGGTGCAACTGCTGCCTTTTGCCTCCAGGCCTGGTCTGTCTTCAGGCATGCTTCTGGGTGGACCAATGTGTATATATTTTTCTAAGGAAAAACAAAAATCTCCTTCCTCACAGTTTCAGATGAGAAAAACATTTTCTTTCCTAGCCAAAAAAAAAAAAAAGAAAGAAAATATTTTCAATTTCGTTTTATTTACTCCCACTATCATTATTAAGAAAGATGAAATGTTTTTATTGGTAGACTTAAGAGATGGAATTCAACTTGATAGATTAAGGAACATCCTAAACTCCTCATTCTGAGTGTAAAGATAAAGCTTTTTTTGTTTATTAGTTCTCTAAACTTAAAAGAGATGGAAATATAGGTTCTGACCCTTCAATAGGCTATCATTTTAGGTTAAGTAACCAGAAAAAACTCACAACAAACTCAAAACAACAACAATAAAATAATCAATATGAAGACATTCAACAAACTTTGGTTGGTATAAAATACTTGTTCAAATGCAGCTTTGCATCTAATAATATTGATAAACTTATGTCTATCTCCCTTATTACTTTATCTATTACTTAATAAAATTATATTCATAAAAAGAACTGTGAGGTCCCTGAAATCCCCAACCTAAATGCCCCAGATAAGAATAATTTCTGGAAAAACAATTCTTACAGGGATATGAGAACTTCTGGTGGCAAAGCTCATAACATGTTATGCTGCTAACTAAAAGGTCAATGTTCTCCAGTGATTCAAATGCGCCTGCAGCTCTGCAGGAGAAAGATGAATAGTTTCCTTCCATTAATGGAAACTTCTTTCTCTATGAGTCGTATGTCAGTGATTTGGGTTTCGTTTTACAGAGACATGTTAAGCATTATGGAATCCATCTATGTATCTGTTTATGTATATTTTGGACAGGACACAAAACTCTCACTATCACTTCTGACTCAAGATACTTTTTTGTTCATCTCTTTTTTCCTACAAAGTAACCAGATTTAATTGGATGACAGGAATCCTTTTATGAGTGACATAAAATTAAATTTAAACAAAATCATTTTTTAACTGGAAGTGGTTTTGTTTTATCAACAAACCTTTTTTCTGGCTGGGGGTCTCATATTTAAAGCATCTTCAGTCCAAATTCAAGTTGCTTTTATCAACAGCCCTTTGCTGGATGGGGCCTCTTATTTAAAACAACTGTGACTAAGAATTCAGGTTGTTTTGTTTTGTTTTATCAACAGTGTTTTGGTGATGGGGACCACTTATTTAAAACATCTTCGATCTGAGAGTCTGATTGATTTGATCAACAACCCTTTGGACCCTTGGAGCTGAGTTAAGCACCAGCATCAAAGATTCAGCAGAAACTCCCATGTAGCATTAATATTTACATATGGAATATTACCTCAGCATGCCAGGTGTGAGTCTCAGGCAAAACACTTCCACACCCTCTCAGGAGCATATCCTGCCACATCTATGCAGGCTTCAACTGCATCTGGTAACATGATATTTGTAAGCCTGATTTGCTATTAGAGGTACACACTAATTGTAGGTTTGTTTTTTGTTGTTATTATATTGGGTGAATTCATTGTTCTAACTAGTATAGCTCTTGTCTGTCAGTTGTTCTACTGAGTTAATTTTTGGTTTTCTATGACACTAAAATCTATGTCATTGATGTGTCAAATGCCATGTCCACCCATGGTGGACAGGTTTTAGTAGAGTTCTCAGATTAAGACAGACTATAAGTAGTAGGATTGGCCATTCAGTTCTTAAACAGCAAGCATCTGAAAACCTTATGAACAAGAGAGAAACATGGATAGTTATAGCATTAGAGGTAGAGCCCAGATTGGATGCTTTCAAAATGAGGAAAAATAGCAACAAACATGCTTCAAAAATTGAATCATGGAATATAAGAAGCATGAATGTTGGAAAACTAGAAGTTGTGAAAAAGGAAAGGAATGCATGAACATCCATCTTCTAGGCATTAGTGAAGTAAGATGAACTATCTTTGGCAACTTTGAATCAGATAACCATATGATACATTATGCTGAGAATGAAAAACAGGAAGAATGGTGTTGCTTTCATACTTGAAAAGACAATTTCAAGTTCTATACAGAAGGACAATGTTGAGAGTGATAGGATATTATCCATACATATACAAGGAATTTCTGTTAATTGATAATTATTCAAATATACACTCCTACTGCTAAAGCTGAAGAGGAGGAAATTAAAATTTTACCGAATCTGAAACTGACCAAAGATACAATTGTTGTTGTTGTTGTTATGTGCCTTCGAGTCGTTTTCGACTCATAATGACCCTATGCACAACAGCCCTAAACCCTGCTCTATCCTGCGCCAACCGCACTGCCTTTGACACACCCATCCCGATTACCCCAGTCACAGAATCAGTCCATCTCATAGAGGGTCTTCCCCTCCTGCGCTGTTCCTCCACCCTCCCAAGCATGATGTCCCTCTCCAAGGACCTGCCCCCCCTGGCAACATGTCCAAAGTATGTCAGACGAAGCCCCAGAATCCTTGCCTCCAAGGAGTAGCTTGGTTTAATCCTCTCCAAGATGAATCTGTTTGT
>NW_006399842.1:5893922-5904584 GCF_000299155.1 Elephantulus edwardii | reverse complement strand
AGGACAAACCTGTTTGTTCTCCTAGCAGTCCATGGCATGTTCAACACTCTTCTCCAGCACCACAACTCAAAGGCATCAATTCTCTTTCTGTCATCCCTATTCACTGTCCAACTCTCCTATGCATAGCACGCAATTGCAAAGACTACTGCCTGGATCAGGCACACCTTAGTTTCCAGCCTGACGTCGTTACACTTTAGTACTCTTGAGAGGTCCCTCACAGCTCACTTTCCCAATGCAATTCGTCTCCTGATTTCCTGGCTGCTTTTACCATGAGTGTTAACTGTGGAACCAAGTAAACTAAAACTGTTAACTATCTCAATTTCTTCACCATCCATACTGATCCTGCCAATTGGCCCAGTGGTGAGAATCTTTGTTTTCTTGATATTGAGCTTCAATCCATATTAAAGACTGCAGTCCTTTACCTTCTGCAGGAAGTGCTTTAGGTCCTCCTCAGTTTCAGCAAGCAGGGTTGTGTCATCTGCACAATGCAGGTTGTTGAAGATTCTTCCACCAATCCTGATGCCACATTCCTCCTCGTACAGCCTAGCATCTTGGATGATCTGTTCTGCATACAGATTAAAAAGGTATGGAGACAAAATGTATCCCTGATGGACCCCTTTCTTGATTTTGAACCATCTGTGTCTCCCTGCTCTGTTCTGATGACTGCCTCTTGGTCCAAGTATAGGTTTTGCATTAGCACAATCAAATGTTCTGGGATTTCCATTCTTCTCAAAGTCAGCCACAGCTTGTTGTGATCCACACAGTCAAAAGCCTTTGCATAGTCAATGAAGCACAGATAGATATTCTCTGGTATTCTTTGCTTTCTGCCAAGATCCATCTTACATTAGCTACAATATCCCTAGTACCGTGACCTCTTCTAAATCCATGGAGGTGGCAAACTTTATTCTTTTTCTGCTTATTTGTCTTTCCTTTTTGCTGTTCCACAGGAATATTTTGGTGATCTGTTATGCCACAATCTTTACCCTCAAAGAAATTTCAGCTTAGTGAAAGAGATTTCAGGGAAACCATGATTTAACAATTTAGTATGAGAATTCTTGTAATAGAGATGAGAGAAAAGGATCTGGCAAAAGAGCATATTCTCGGTCTGAGGCTCTTTTAGAAGAATTTTCTGGAGACGTGCTTACCTGCTGGGCCTAAAACAAACATAGAGGAATTTTTTTTCTTTCTTTCTTGGCAAAGTACTGGCATATCAATGGAAAATTAAGAGTGGCAGACATCTAGGGAACATGTTGGGAAAGGAGAAGAGAAGACAGAAATCAAAATGTGAGAAGTACAAAATATTTTGCAAAGAAACCTTTAGAGTTGTTTCAATGGGAGAATTAAAAAAAAAAAGATTTTGATCTAATTCCATGATCAACACCCTTTCCCCTGCACTTACACGTCATGTTTTGTAATTGCTTACGATGTATGTATGTTGAGCTAGTTACTACTCATAGTGACTCCATATGATAGAGTAGAAGTGTCCAATTATGATTTAGAGGTCGTGATTTTTACAGGAGTTAATTTTCAGCATCTTATTCAGAGGATCCAGTGGGTGGATACTATCTGTGAACTTTTAAATTTAGCTTCTCAGAGCTTAGCCATTGTGTTGCCACATTCCCATATTATATGTTTTCTAAAGTCTTGCCATGGAATTCATTCTGATTCACAGTTACCCTATCAGTCAGACTAGATCTGCCCTTTAAGGTTTCTATAAGGTCAGAGGAGACCTTGAACATTGCTCTGGATTATGATGAAGACAAAACAAAGGGAAGAGATGCTGAAGGAAAAACGCTGAACAGAAGATTTCAAAAGGCAGCTCAGGAAGACAAAACTATAAGTGAATGTTCAGAGATCTAGATTTGGGGAATAAAATGGGGAGAATTCACTTAGGGTCTCCCAAGCTGAGGGAATGGAGAAACAAATTCAGGTCTTGAATTGTAATACTTAAGGTTGCAATGGGGGAAAATCATGAATGATCCAGGAAACATCAAAAGAAGATGGAGGGAAACATAGAGTCATTGTACCAAGAAGAGTTGGGTAACACTGAAATATGGGAAAAAATATCATATGATCAAGAGTCAGTGATAATGACAGAAGAAATTCAAGCTGCAGTGAGGGCATTAGGGGTTGGGGTACGGGGGAGAAGGCCCCAGGAATAGATGGGATTCCAATTAAAATGTTTCAAATCACAGATGCAGTCCAGGACATGCTCACTAGTCTACTGGAGGAAATTTGGAGGACAGCTATCTGATTGACTGACTAGAAGATATCAGTGTTTGTTCTCATTCCCAAGAAAGGTTATCCAACAGAATATGGAAATTATTGAACAATACTACTATTACATGCAATCAAAACACTGCTGAGAATCATCAGAAAACAGCTATAACAGTACACAGACCTATAATTGACAGATGTTCACACTGGATTTAGAAGAGGCCATGGCATCAGAGAAAAAATTGCTGGGGTCAGATGGATCCTGGCTGAAGGCAGAAAATTTCAGAAGAATCTCTATTTGTGCTTTATGAACTATAAAGTCCATATATACTAAAAGGCATTTGACTGAATAGATCATAACAAATTATGGCTAACATTGAGAAGAATGGGAATTTCAGGACACTTGATTGTGCTTGTGTGAAACCAATATCTAGATCAAGCGTCTGATATGTGAACAGAGCAAGGAAAGTCAGAACGGTTTAAGATTAGGAAATGTGTGTGTCAGCATTGCATTCTTTCTCCATACCTATTTAATCTGTTGTTATGGACCATATCAAATCGAAACCGACCCATAGCTGACCCTCCAGAGAGTTTTCAAAAGCAGTTCATCTCATGGGAGGAGGTTGCTCATTCTTCTCTTGTAGAGCACCTGGTAGATTCTAACTACGTGCTCCATTTAATCTGTATGAAGAGCAAATGATTCAAGAACTTGAACTCTATGAAGATAAATGTGGCATCAATCAAGATTAGCAGAAGACTCATCAGGAATTTTCATTATGTAGATGGCATAGCCTTGCTTGCTAAAGGTGAGAAGAACTTGAAGCACTAGCTATTGAAGGTTAAACATTACAGCCTTTAATTTGGATTGCATCTCAACATCACAAAAACAAAAATCCTTACCACTGGATCAATAGGCAACATCATGGTGGGTGGAGAAAGGATTGAGACTGTAAATGACTTTATCTTACTTGAATCCACAAACAAGAAATACACTTGGTACCAGCAGTCAAGAGACCAGGAGACATATTACACTGGGAAAATATGCAGGCAGACTTTACAAATTATAGAGGAGTAACGATGTCAGTTTGAGAACAAAAGTGTACCCGATGTAGGGCATGGTCTTTTCAGTCACTTGCATCTGAGAGCAATGTATCTGAGAGCTGGACAATGACTAAGGATGATAGAAGAATAGATACCTTTGAACTGTGGTGTTGGAGAAGAATGATGGCGATCACATGGACTGCCAAAAGAACAAACAGATATGTCTTGGAGAAGGCACAGCCAGAGTGCTTCTTGTAGGCAAAGATGGTGCAACTTCGTCTCACATGCTTTTAGTATGTTGCTAGGAGAGGTTATTTCTTGGTGAAGGACATGATGCTTGGGAAGGTGGAGGGGCAGAAAGAGAAAGACCCTTAACCAGGTTGGTTGACACAACGACTGCAGCAATGAGCTTAAGTATGTCAGAGATTGTGAGGATGGCACGGGATACAACAGTGCTCAGACTGGTTGTTCATAGGGTTGCTATGAGTTGTAGTCGACTTGATGCGATCTAACAACAACAACAATATAGCATTCCATGGTTGTAAATGTTTACAGAAGCAGAAACCTACATTTTTAAATATTTTTTTCATGGAGTTAATGTAGTTAGTGGGTTTGGATCAACACCATTAAGGTAGCAGCCAAGTGCTTAAACATTAGCATCCAAGGACTGTTGTATGCTTTAAGCCACTGTCATCAAGTAGGTGATAACTCATAATAATCTTACATCATGTTATTGAGTTTATAAATCAAAACATCAATGGGAGGAGCTTGTACTTCTTTCTTCAAAGGAGTAGCTAGTAGATTCTAACATCTGATTATGATTATGATTAGCAAAACAATACACTAACATACTATACTACCAGAGTGATTGAAGATTCAAATAATGCACATACACCCATTTATAAGTAAGAATAGCATTTAAAAAGGATGGTTAAGTGGGGAAAAGAGATAGAAAATTTCTAGTATATTTTTAAAAATAGATGTTGCCTTCTCTAATTGTCAGAAGTTCAACAGACCTAAACAGCGAAGTAGCTGACACTGGCCAATCTGTTACATAGCAATGTCTAAACTATATCCGTGCTTCTGTAGCAAGTCCTAAAAATGAATAAAGCAACCTCCTCTCTGGTGCCATGGACTGGATTGTTTCCCAAAAGTCACAGGAAATTTTCCCAGGAAATCTCAGCTGGAAAGAAAACAAGATTTAACTAATTGTTTTACTGATTCTGAGCAAAAGAAAGTTTTGATTTTTTTTTTTTTAAAGAAGCAATTTCATGATCAGGGAAATCAAAGTAGGAATTTAGTCTCCAAGGTCCTCAAATTAATGATAATACTATATAAGCAGATGCCAGAAATGGCTAAATAGTTCTGAAAATTGCTTACCTAGTATTTGGAGCATGAAACTTATTCTTGCTTTAAATATTAGGCAAGCAATTTTCAAAACTCTTTAGCCATTTCTACGATATCTGCTTACATATATTGTTGAGTTTTTGGAGACCTGCCTTGAGATTCTGGATTCTTATTTAGATTGCCTTGACTGCAAAATTGCTCCTTCTCCCTCAAGCTCCCTCCCCAATTGCAGACTATTTTTGTCTACCTGTCTCAGTAAAGTAACTAGTAAATCTTGCTTCTTTTCAGTTATGAGTCCCTGTGATACTTTTTTTAAATTTTATTTTATTAATTTTAATGAATATTTACAGAGATTTTGGATTTCCTTTCATTCATTGTTGCACTTTTCTCGCTGCCCAACCCTCCCCTCCAGTTCGCTTTTCTCTTTGAAAAGTAAAAGAAAAATTCCTTCTCCACCCCCTGCCCAGAGTACACTCCGCTATGCTACTTTTATTCTGGACTCTTGTGATAACCATAATACCCTATAATATGACCTTCAGGAAACAGCGCAGTTTATGGTGCATTGAGTGGATTACTCAATTAAGCAAGGTAAACACAGGCTTATTTATGTTTACTTACTATTGTAAACAATTTTACATTATTTTAACTGCATAAAAAAATCTGCTCCTAAATATAGTTGGTATCTGTCTCTTCCAACCTCATAGAGTCTTCTTACAGAATCAAAGCTTCTTTTCAATCTCTAATAGGGATGGTGGGGAGGTATGGTGGCTTAGTGGTAAGGAATCATAGTGCCAACCCAAAGGCAAGAGGTTCAAATCCACCAGCTGCCCTGCAGGAGAAAAAGAAACAATTTCTTGCTTTGCTATTTACTACCTCTGAAAAGCCACTGGAGGCTCAGCTACAAGTCAGTTCTGACCAAAGGCGCACAACAATAACAAGAGGAATGGCATTTATAAGAGCAAGCCATAAAGCAAGGCTATGTGAAGAAAAATGTGATATACAGATTGGGAAAACGACTCATCAAAATCTGCATCATGTAAATGATAGAGACTTTCTTGCAATAAGGAAAAAGAATCTGAAGAAGATAAGAGACTACAATCTTCACTTGAGATTATATTTTAACATCACGAAAGCAAAAATCCTAACCACTGGACAGAAGGAACTATTGTGAGAAATAGAGGAAAGATTGAAATTATTAAATATTTCATTTTATTTAGATCCAGAAGAAACACTCATAGTAACAGCAGTCAAGAAATAAAAACATGGAAAGCACTGGGCAAATCTGCTGTCAAAAATCTCTCCCAACTGCTAAAGAACATAGATGTCAGTTTAAAGGCTAAGATGCACCTGATTCAAATCATGACTTGTTACTGGGATTGCTAACAGCTTTAGTTTGCTTGGCTCACAGTTATCACTCTTGGCACCAGTAACCAGAAAATGAAAAGACGTATTGCGATGGGAAAGTCTGCTGTTAGGGACCTCTCCAAAGTACTGAAGAGCAATGATGTCACTCTGAAGACTAAGGTGCACCTGACACAGGCCATTGTCTTTGCAAGCACTTGCTATGAGTCAGAGAGCTGAATGATGACTAGGAAGAATAGAAGGAGAATTGATGACTTTGAGCTGTAGTATTGGGGAATAGTATATAATGGACTGCTAAGAAAACAGGTTCATCCTAGAGAGGGTTAAACCAGGCTGCTCCTTGGAGTCAAGGATTCTGAGGCTTCATCTGACATACTTTGGACATGTTGCAAGAAGAGACAAGTCCTTGGAGAGAGACATCATGCTTGAGAGGGTGGAGGGACAGGGCAGGAGAGGAAGACCCTCTATGAGGTGGTTTGATTCAGTGACTGGGGTAATGACAGTAGATATGTCAGAGACAGTGAGATTGGCAAAGGATAGAGCAGGGTTAGGGCTGTTGCACATAGGGTCACTATGAGTTGCAGGCTACTCGATGGCACATAACAACAACAAAAACATGCATTGGAAAGGTGGACATTTAATAAGTATAACAAAAGAATAGATGCCTTTGAGTTGTGGTGTTGGAGAAGAGTACATAATCCCACACACTGCCAAAAGAACAACAAATCTATCTTGGAGAAAGGATGACCAGAGTGTTCTTTAGAGGCAAGGATGATTAAACTTAGTCTCAGATACTTTGGGCATGTTGTCATGGGCGTTCAATCCTTGGAAAACCATTTCATGCTGGGAAAGGTGGAAGGTCAGAGAAAAAAGGAAGAACCTCAACAAAATAGATTGACACAAAGACTGTAACAATGGTCTACAGCATATCAAAGACAGTGACAATGGTGCAGGATAGGGCAAGATTTAGATCTGTTGTTCATAGGGTGACTGAGTTGTAATTAACTAAATATCATCAAACAACAGCATTGATAAGCAGAGATGGCAGACTATGTAGAGTAACAATAGAACAAAGACATCAGCTGCTTCTGAAAAACAACTTATTGTCTTTTATCTTAAAAGATTAAATGAATGTACAACACATGCCATTAAAATGGTACATTTAGTGCATTTTAAATTTTCTGTTGCTTGCCTTTAAAATGCTGTGACATATTGCAAGAAAAGACTGGCTTATTCTCTAGATGCTACCATGATATTTAATATTTTACAAAATTATTGCTCCTTAGTGCTGTATAGTATTCCATTATACAAATGTATACTCAGTCTACTTGTTTGTTGATGGCTTGTTGTGTATCACTCAAACATATTATTCTTCTTCTGTCATCCTTATTCATTGACCAAGTTTCAAATGCATAGCAAGTAATTTTTAAAAGGCATTGCTTAGATTAGGACACCTTAGTCTTTTAAATTACATTGTTGCACTTTAACACTTTGGAGAGGTCCATGATAGTACATTTTCAAAATGTAACGTGACTTTTAATTTTTTTTACTGTGGTACTAATGTTGTTTATTGTGACTTTGTAACTTAGAAAAGGGAATTTACAAAGTTTGCATTATTATTGTTGTTATATGCCGTCAAGTCACCTGCAACTCATAGTGACCTTATGTACGACAGCTCTGAACCTTGCTCTATCCTGAACCAAACTCATCGTCTCCAAAACACCGACCTCCATTACTCCAGTGAATGTGTCAATCCATCTCATTGGAGGTCTTCTTCTCCTGCACTGTCTCTCTACCCTACCAAGCATGACATCCCTCTCCAAGGACTGGTTCCTCCTTGCAACATGCCCAAAGTATGTCAGACGAAGCTTCATTATCCTTGCCTCCAAGGAGCAGCTTGGTTTCACCCTATCTAGGATGAGCTTGTTTGTTCTCTTAACGGTCCATAATTTATTCAATACTCGTATCCAGCACCACAGCTCAAAGGCATCAATTCTCCATTTATCATTCCTATTCATTGTCCAGCTCTCTGATGCACAGCATGTAACTGAGAAGACCATAGCCTGAATTAGGTGCATCTTAGTCTCCAGACTGCCATTGTTGCCCTTTACTACTCTGGAAATGTCCCTGAGCGCAGACTTTCCAATGCAAAAGCATTGAAATATTTACAATTTCTTCATTTATAATGACTTCTAAGCTAATAAATGGAATAAACCACATGACAGGTTTTATAGCTACTGAGTGTATTAAAACAATATTTAGATTATCTGCATAATAAGATTAGGGTAGTATTTTAGACAAGCTGAAATATTGAGCTATACATATTCCACTAAAATAAGCTGTAAAATTCTATCATTTATTGTGTTTATTAATTCTTCATTTTTTTAGACATATACAATGGGGTGCTCTTTCCTACAGAAAGACCTGCTCCAAAATTATCAGACTGAGTGATAATTTCAAGTAAACCAAATGAAATTCTGTTTTTGAGGAGTGCCATATTTCATTACTTTCTCAAAAAGTTTACATTAGCCAATTGTTATAATGACTGCAATAAAGCATTCCAGTAGTAACTTGCAAGTTCTTCAATAGACTGGAAAATTTTAATTCTTGGTTAATTTTTATTTATGGTTTATGAGTTAAGACAAACAGTGCCTTTAATTACAAGTCACAATCTCTGAATGAACTGTTTTCAATTTTATTAGCCATATTTGAGTTATGCCATTTATCACATCAAAAATTAAATTATTTTGGACTCAATAGTTTTAAATTAAAATAATATATAGAACCACGTTTTGAAGAATGCAGTGCTCATTGGCAATTATCATTTTCATAATTCTCTTTCTAGCCTAGAAATGCATTCTAGCTACAGAACTTTGTTTACCAAAAATGTTTGAAAAATATTTTCAAATGATCTACTGTGATACTAATAATAACTTGGATTTATTTTGATCCAATATTTTAAATTGGAAAAGAAGTATTTCCACAAAGCAGGGACTATCTTCTTTGTATTTATACTCAGTAAATTTGACAATTTCAAATTTCAAAATAGTTCCACATTCCACAATATTATATTATTTTACTTGCTGCAGAAAGTCAAGGACCGCAGCCTTCACTATGGATTGAAGCTCAATATCAAGAAAACAAAGATTCTCACCACTGGGCCAATTGGCAGCATCTGTATGGATGGTGAAGAGATTGAGATAGTTAACAGTTTTCGTTTACTTGGTTCCACAGTCAACATTCTTGGTAACAGCAGCCAAGAAATCAGGAGACGAATTGCATTGGAAAAGTGAGCTGTGAGGGACCTCTCAAGAGTACTGAAGTGCAATGACGTCAGGCTGGAGACTAAGGTGTGCCTGATCCAGGCAGTAGTCTTTGCAATTACGTGCTATGCATAGGAGAGTTGGACAGTGAATAGGGATGACAGAAAAGGAATTGATGCCTTTGAGTTGTGGTGCTGGAGAAGAGTGTTGAATATGCCATGGACTGCTAGGAGAACAAACAGGTTTGTCCTGGAGAGGGTGAAGCCAGAATGTTCCCTGGAGTCAAGGATTCTGAAGCTTGTCTGACGTACTTTGGGCATGTTGCAAGGAGGGACTGGCCTTGGAGAGGGGCATTATGTTTGGGAGAGTGGAGGGATGGTGCAGGAGAGGAAGACCCTCGATAAGATGAATCAATACTGTGAGTGGAGTGGTGGGAATGAATGTGTTTGAGACAGCGAGGTTGACACAGGATAGAACGGCATGTAGGGCTCTTGTACATAGGGTCGCTATGAGTCACAAACGACTCAACGGCACATAACAACAGCAAACTACAAGAAACAGATGCAGAATTTAGACCAAACTCTATTATATTCTGATTGCTATGACTAATTTCATGAACTCTGATGGCTTAGTGAAAAGAAGTTGCACTACAATCCCAAAGGCACTCTGTTCCATGCCACCAGCTGCTCTGTGGGAGAAGGATGGATAATCTTTCAGTGTGATTAACTGCCTCTGAAAGCCTGCAGGAGGGTCAGTTATGGGTCAGTTGTGACTCAACGGGACACAAAAACAACAACAGCATGACTAATTTCAGTACTAGTGATACTAGTGCAACTATTTGCACCATTGAAATTAGGCATTCAACAAAATAATTCTGCTAAAAGAAAGCTAATTTGGGGATTTCCTTTAAAGATTCACAATTTCTTCTTCTTTTTTTAAATAACTTTTCCACTCCCTGCCTTTCTTTACTTTAGTCATCTTATTCTGGTTACCCTTTATTTTTATATAACTTTCTTCTCAACTCAATTTACTATATGCTTATTATCTAATTATTGATTTTTCTTTCCAATATTTTTCTTTTTATCTTTGTGAACTTCTGTTTTTGCATTGCACTTAGATTTTGCTTTTAGTACATTATAAAATTAAGTTACTTTTAAAAGTTTGTTCTACTGTAGAAAGTATGTTTGAATAATTGAAAATAAGTAAATATAAAATTAGAAGCAGTTAATCACACAGAAGGAGATTGCCCATCCTTCTCCTGCAGAGCAGTTGATGGCCTTGGACTGTGTATCTTTGTAATTGCAGCACAGCTGCTTCCTACTAGGCCACTAGAGCTCCCTATATATAAGATACATAAATATTTTCCCCATCTTGTTTCCATGGAACAGCTGATATATCTATATATATCTATATACCTATATATCCATATCTA
>NW_006399842.1:5883259-5893822 GCF_000299155.1 Elephantulus edwardii | reverse complement strand
AATATTTATGTAAATAGAAAATTGTATATTTGAAAATAACTAACTAAAAATCCATTTGGAATATGTAGTTTTCTTTGATCTGAGAAATTATACTTAAAAGACAGAATTTGTAGTACGCTATTTGTTAGAAATTATACTTATAAGACAGAGCCTGTAGTACTATATTTGTTGGCAGGCCTTTCACGGAGCTGCATGACTGTTTTTCATCTTTAAGTGATACTTTAAAACTAGTGCACTCACTTCTCATATTTTTATGCTGTGTGTTCACAATTCATTGCCCTACTGGTGATAAACAATGAGACCAAGAATGAGCTCAAAGAGAATGATCTAAATCCAAGCATTTTATCAAACTGAAGACAAAGCTTTGGTTCACTTTGTGCAAAACAAGGTTGTATACTTTACAAGTCATTGATTATAGTTCTTCCAGCATGTTCTTATGTGGTTGATGAGAGATAATTAAATGTGTGAGGTCGTACTCTATCAGTCCAAAATGAAAAGAAAAATAAAATATACTTGTTACCATACATAGAATTTATGAAATATATATTTTATTTCTTTGCAAAATTATTCAACTCCTATATTCAGAGTTACATGCATAACTGATATAATAATAGCACCACCTCACAAGAAGCAAGCCTTACACTTTTTCATGTCATAACTGTATTAAATAATTGCTCAAAAGTCAGTCTAGAGTACACGAAAAATAAAATACATTTCTATAATTTCTACTATAAAAATATTAATTTAATTTATTTCCGTGAGGAAATGTTTAAATTCCTTACATAAAGATACATACTCTGATAAAATATAAGTGCAATGTTCTGACACATTCTTACACACTAAAGCTAGTATCCATTTCAACGTGCATGACACACACACAAATCCTTCTCAAATTCACTGCTGTTGAATTGGAACTGACTCATAGCTAACCCTTCAGAGAGTGTTCAGAGGCTGTAAACTGAACTGGAAAAGATTGCCCTTTTTCTCTTATGGAGCAGATGGAGGATTGAAACTGAGAATCCTAAATCCATTTCTTTTAGCTCACTCATTCACTGCCATAGAGTTGGAACTTACTCATACCTGCCTCTCTAGTAAATTTTCAGAGGCTGTAAATTGTACAGGAAGACATTAGCCATCTTTCTCCCATGGAGTAGCTGGTGTATTTAAACTGCTCGCCTTTGATTTGTCAGCACAACTTCTTGCCCACAGAGCTCCAAATATCCTCCCACTGTAGTGCTCACTTACCCATTCGTTCTGCTTGCTTGGCATAGACGAGCCTTTGCTTTAGACAACTGATGCCCTTGTTTGTGCTTACCTAGCTTATTAGGTGCCGTGTCTCTAGTAGCATCAGTCAGAAAAATCCACTGGAGTTTTGCAATCAGTGTTGGCTCTCTTTCCCATACTTCACTTCACTTTACGGTGTTATTCTTGCAAATTAGTGGATATATATTAATTTCTTGAACTTTATGGCACTAAAGCATGCAAAAGGAGCCCTAGTATACCATGTTTGAGTTAGGACCTCAAACTGGTTCAAAATGATTCCCTTAAACCTGGTGGAAACAAGGCCAGTACAGATGTTACACAGCAGTCCAATCTCTAGTGCATTAGATTTTGGTCCAAACTTGAAACAGGCAGCCGTACTCTACTCAGGTCAGGGAAAAATCAGACATCCCCAGAGATTTTAGTTGCAGTACATGTATGCTGCTCTTATGTCCTTTGGTCATGACTGAGCTGTTCTGTTTGATGCTTTGAGTTAACTACTTACTTCTTGTTAACTCAAAGATCAACAGTTTGAATCCTGGTGAGAAGGATCTGACAGTCTGATTCAGTAAAGACTTACAATCTCAGAAAATCCTATGGGATAATTCTTGCAATTCATAGGAATTGATTTAATAAACTGAATGGCAATGAGAAGGGCTAAGAAAGATGTGTCAATTTGCTTCATAAAGATTTATAGCCTTGGAAGATTTTTACAGAAACTGCTGTGAACAACAAAGGATGGGAATTTCAGAACTCTTAATTATGCTCATGTGGAACCTGAACACACACCTCTCATTCGTTTGTTTGTTTTAACAGAATAAGGAGGTAACATGTACTTTAAAATCTGGAAACATGTACACCAGAGTGTAACCTTTTATATTCAATCTGTTTGCTGAATAAATAATCTGAGAGATTGAATTATACAAAGAACATGGCCTTTGGCTTTGAGGAAGCATTATTAACAACTTGTGGTATAGAGATGACATAATTTTTCTTGCTGAAAGTAAAGAGGATTTGAAGGACTTACTAATGAATATCTAAGACCACAGCCTTCAGGACAGGTTACATCTTAACATAAAGAAAACACAGGTAACATTATGATAACAAGAGAAAATAGTCATGTTCTCAAGAGTTTCATTTTCCTCGGATCTACAATCATTACCGGCAGAAATAGCAATCAAGACATTATAGGATTTGCAAGTCAAATTAACAAAGTCAAGAATTTACATGGAGCAAATCTGTTACAAAACCCCACCTTAAAGTGTTAAACAGTAAAGTGTTACCAGTAAAACAGTTTAAATAGTCACCTAGAGAACTAAGGTCAATGTGACCCAACTCATTAAATTTCCAATCACCTCAGATGCATGGGAGTTCTGTTACCCTGGTGGGTAAGAGTTGCACTGCCAACCCAAGTCACATAGTTCAAATCCACTAAATGCACATCAGGAGACAGAAGAGTGATTTGTTCCTGTGCTACTCACAGTCTGTGAAAATCCACTGAAGGTTTACCCATAAGTCAATTTGGACTGAAAGACATATAAAAACCATAGCATACGCATGGGAAACTCCACAATAGAAAAAGCCTCAGTGCATTTTAATTATGACATTGATGAAGAATACTGAATATACTGCACAGTGCCAGAAGATCAAAGAACTCTGTCTTGGGAAAAGCATATATAGGAAACTCCTTTTAAGCAAAGTAAATCTTTGCCTAATCTACTAACACTTGGTGAAGTTGAGAGAAGAAAGAAACAGAAGAAGAAAATGATCTCAAATACAGCAATGAAGGTTAGGATGGTGCAGAATTGAGCAGTGTTTTTGTTTCATTTTACGAAAGGTCAATAGGAGTTACAACTGATTCCAAAGCAACTAACAAAAAGCAACAAGCATTTAAAGGAAAAGCCACAATATTTAGAAAATGAATAAAACAGCTTTGTGCTAAAACCAACTGTATTGTCTTAGATAAACTCTCTGCCTTACTTCATTCAAAAGCATTTAAAATAATCCCACTGTATTTTTATATTGCTGACTTTCGACGTACTTGGACTTCTATCATCTGGGTTCCTCATTCCAGGGAACTGGAGAGAGTATTTTTTAAAATATTAAAATCTCTATTCTATACACAGCATGTGGGAATATTTTCTTTTTTTTTCTTTTTCATCAAGTTATTCAACTTTACTAATGATTAGGCAAAGGGAATAAATTGCCAGCTAATTAAATTTGCAGATGGTATGCAATAGCGAGGGTATGCAAGGATAAGAGAATAATGCAAAAGAACTCAGAAGCTTCAAGTTCTATGCATAAGAAAGGCCTAACTAAATCAGTGTGTGCAATTACATCAGGAAGACAGGAGAAGGACAGGGAGGGAAGCTTGTTGCGGAAAAAACCTTTAGGATAGAAATGAGTAGGAATTTGTAAGAGGAACAGGATGTGGACTCAAATACCTATGAGATCCCAGTGAGCAATTACTGCAATTTGGGATTGCCTCCAGCACAACTTACTGCCTCTGAAACTCATTGGAGGGTCAGTTATTGGTCAGTTCAAACATGATAATGTTGTTGTTTTTGTTGTTGTTATGTGCCATCAAGTCACCTGTGACTCATTGTGACCCTATGTACAACACCTCTGAACCCTGCTCTATCCTGAGCCAACCTTATTGTCTCTGACATACCTATCCCCATTACCCCAGTCACTGAGCTAATCCATTTTATCAAGTGTTTCTCTCTATTGTGCTGTCCTTCCAGCCTCCCAAGCATGATATCCCTCTCTAAAGACTTGTCCCTCCTTGCAACATGCCCAAAGTATGTCAGATGGAGCTTCAAAATCCTTGCCTCCATGGAGCAGCCTGATTTCACCCTCTTTAGGACTAACTTGTTCATTTTCCTACCAGTCCATTTCGTTTTCCTACCAGTCTATTTATTGTACATTGTACATTCAATACTCTTCTCCAGTACCACAACATCAATTCTCCTCCTGTCATCCCTAATCATTGTCTAGCTTTCTGATGCATAGCACATCACTGATAATACATAATAACAATAACAACTTCCATATATATACGTTTGAAAGAAAATAAAAACATTCAATCTCAAATGCCTTCTTGACTTTTGGATGACTGTTTACTCAATATTATATCACTGGAAAAGAAAAAAAAAACTAATGTGCTTACTGATTTATCCATTAATTTCGTTCATTTTCAAAGCAGAATAAGCATATTCTACAGAAATATGCCAGAAATTTTACAAAGCATGACAGTATAGTGTCACATATTTCCTGAGTATTAGTTTTGCTCATGGCAAATAAGAAGGAAATTTATTTTCACATTAAAATAAACATAGATGTAATGTGATTGAAAATAATTTTTATGATACAGAGATATTACACAAGACTGGAAAGAAATGTTTCTCTCACAGTATTGCCATGTGGGTTTACATCCCCAGATCCTTTAAGAATGTTCATTCTTTCTTATATTAGCAATATTTAGGTAGAAAAGAGTACAACCCTTGAAGAAACATGAGTATATCCTAAAGATATGGATAGAATAATGTAAAATAATTTTATTTTAAAAAATTCATTAATTTATTAAATATTCATCAAGTACCTACCATGTTCCAGTCCCTTTTATTTTGGAAGGTCTTAGGTTATACATTATCAGGAGTATAAATGTATAAAATAAGGTTCTACTCTCAGAGATCTACATTCCAAGTATTTAATATATTTATGAAGTTCTTCATATATAGTAATTTGGATTATGTTTAAAGTATCAGTGCTTAATATGTATTTATTAATTCACTCAAAAATATTTATAAATAATTTTCCATATGTTAATCTCTGTGTTAGGCAATAGTTACAAATATGACTACTACTCCCTATTAGAGAAGATATTTTTAAGATGAAATGTGACTGAAAAGAAGATTTTAGTTTAGGGGACAGAAAATAAGAATGAGGTGGAGAAATAAGAAGGAATATGACTTATTCTAACGTACAGAAAACATTTATAATGGCTAGAATGCACCACGAAGGATAGAATATGAAAAGATGAGGTTGTGGATATAATATGACAGAGACACACACAGGCCATCTTAAAGGAATGGTATATTATCCTAAGGATAATTAAACAATTACAAAGGGTTTGGAGTAGCAGTAAAGTATGACAAAAAAGTGTGCTTTTCAGAGTCACTCCGGCTCCACTATAGGAAAAGATTTGAAAGGAATAGAAGTGGAGGTAAAGAGATAATGAAGAAGGGCATTTTGAAACTCAAGAGAAGGGAGATGCTTGTCAGCCTGGTCTTGACTAATGACATTTCAGATAGAATTTTAGGAAATAAGTAGAGTTTAGTGATTTTTTAAATAAATGGATCTAGAGGGGAAAGGGTTCTGAGGAGATGGTTTCCTTCCTTGTGGTTACCAGAGACATTTTTAGAAGAGAAAGAATTTAATTTTGGAGATTGTGAATGAGAAACAACTTAGGCTATCCTAGAGGAGATAGTGACAAGAGCCTGGAAAACAGGAAAGAACTGAAATTGAACTTTTATAGCAAGATTATATTGATTTTGTTGTATAAGCTTTGTGGTTCACAAAACAAAATTTCAAAATAGTCCTTCTAATTGACTACTACATTTCCTCCCTAAAATTAAAAATGGACCTCTTCATATTATACAAAGGTGGGCCAGATCTCACTTTGGAATTATTCTGAGGATAAATCCACACTCACCCTGAGGTTTGTGGAGTGACTTGCCCAGAGTCTTGCAGATCACTAGCAGTACAGTTTGACCTGTGTCTAGGTCTCCATAATGCCAAGCCAGTATGATTTTATCTATTCCCAAAACCTCTCTCACCACAAAATTGTGAAAATCTACCCTATCTTCAGTGTCCGTAATGAGTCTCAACATCTAATTCTTCCTTCAACTGAAAATAATGTCCATTTATATTCACCCCTTAGGTAATGACTTGAGCTCCATGTGTGGGCTCCTTCCTGAGAAAAGAAGTCAAAGGCTTCTTTGAACACAAGCCCAATTTCTCCCCCACTGACCATCACTGTCATAAAATGACCACTCTGACATTGCTGCCAACTACGAGCAGACAGGTTGACTGGCAGAAAGCACAGATCTGCCGCTCATACATATCTAGGCAGGCATGGGAGAGAAAATAGGTGTGCTAGACCTGTCTGACACCGACAGCTTTGCCACACCAACATTTCAATCAGCACCATACTAAACCAGTCTGTGTGTCTGTCACTCAGAAATAACCCAGCACCAGCTCCAGGGGTGGCTCCTGAGAGAAGGGGACAATCAAGTCCCTGGGATACTAGAGGGAGAAAGGCTATTGGGTCCATTGATGGCATCTGCTGCCCCTCTTTCTCTTGCCAGATAATTAGGATATGGTCCAGTTGGGTGACAGTATCCTGCCTGAGGAAGTGACAGCTAGTATAGGGCTGGCAGTGGAGAGCATTGCCTGGTTCAGAATGCCTATCCAAATCAGCAGGAGCTGTCCAAGGTATCAAAAAAAATTGAGTTTTGTTTATTCTTTCCTTGAGGTAGAGGATGAATCGCCAGGCTAGGTGTGTTTTGGAATGTCAGTCTAACTACCTAGACACTTAAAGGTATAAGCACCTACTGATGTGAATCAACACACGCTTGTACAAGCAATTCTACACAAACTTACCTGTCTATAGATGCTAAATTATGCACAAGTTATAACATGCAAAGAAGTATACATGCATGCCAAACACTGATATGGTGATACACATGATGGTAAACACGCAGAGCTAGGCATATTTGGATGCACACACAGAGAAAGTAAGTATGCAAGAATAAATGCATTTGCTGCCTCTGAAGATGCACATGAATACTCAAAATTCAAAAGCACTTTTACGGTGAGTGTCGATTCCCAAACTCATGTAAATCTAAATAAGCTTACTCAACTCATTGTCATGAAGTTGCAAGTGAATCATAGCTTACCCTCCAGTAGGTTTTCAGAGACTGTAAATCACATGGAAGGAGATTGCCTATCTTTCTCCTGTGTTCCTGCTGGTGAATTCTTGCTGTCAGAGAGGTATCACCTTTGAGGTTAGCGGTAAAACTCCTTGTAAGCCATCAGAGCATCCATATCACTAGCAGAGATGACAATGTTCTTGTGTAGAAAAAGACTGGCCCAAATACAAGCACGCGCTCTCTTCTCTCTCTCCCCCCTTCTCTCTCCTATCTCTCCCTCCCCTTCTCCCTCTCCGTCTTCCCTCTCCCAATTGTCTTTTCTCATGGAAACAGTTAATGGGAAAGTAAAAAAGAGAAAGAATTTTATGCATTTGTGCTTCAACCTGTCATTGCTCAAATAACTTTCAAGTGTGTAAAACAGAAGTGTAAAAAAAATCAATTCTTTTAGTAGAGGCTCAAGGAACTGTGAAATCAATCATACTTTATTTCTTAATATCAATCAGAAAAGTTTACAGTCTTTCAGAAGTCTTGACTCGCTGGGGGGGTAAGGAATCAGTTGGAAGAGGTAATGGGAACGACACTGTCAAGTTCAAAGCAAAGGCCAGTGCTGAGGTCAGAAATGATGCTTTCATCTTCTATGAAAAAAGAAGGGGGATTGGGAAAGTTTCAAGTGGCCCAAATGAAATAATGGACACAGGGAATTTCTGAGGTGACATAAGTCACCTCATAGATTTGTAAGTTTGACTTGGTCAATTCACATTAAAAAAATAAATGCACATGAAATTTGAGATCTGAAAGTAGCTGTAGAGTGTCCCTATAACACACACAAACACATGCTAAAAATATGGGCAAGATATGTTCAGCATCATCTCTCAGGAAAATGAGATAGAACTTGGGCCTGAAAGAAGGTTGGACCTGTTTTCCAGGGTGTGTGTGTGTGTGTGTGTGTGTGTGTGTGTGTGTGGTTTTAGTGATTTTCTAGGGGTAAAGAGCTACACTGTCAACCCAAAGGCATGATGCTTAAATCCACCAGCTTCTCTGTGATAAGAAGATGGTCAATCTTTTCTCTGCAACTTACAGGGCATTCTGGTGGCCTAGGCATCATAAGTTGCATTGGCAACGCAAAGGTATGAGGTATGAATGCACCAACTGATCTGCCCGAGAAAGAAGCACAATCTCCTCCTGTGTTATTAACTACCTCTAAAAACCTAGTTGAGCGTCAGTTATGAATCAGTTTTGACTCATGGCACACAACAACCACTCTATCTATCTATCTATCTATCTATCTATCTATCTATCTCAAATATGTTTTGGGAAAAGTGTAATCAGAATGCTCCTTGGAGGCAAGAATGATAAAATTTCATCTTACGCACTTTTAGCCATGTTTCTAGAAGAGGTTATTCCTTAGAAAAGAACATCACACTTGGGAAGGTGGAAGATCAGCTAAAGAAATAAAGACCCTCAATGAGATGCTTTTATACAGTGACTGTAGTAATAATGATTTCAAGTATGTCAGAGATGATAAGGATGGCATAGACAGAATTCAGATTTGTTGTTTGTGGAGTCACTATGATTCATACTGGACTTGATATCACCTAACAAACACTAAAACATGTATGTATATGTGTATGTTGTTGTTTACCATTGAATAATAGCTGTCCCATAGCTCACCCTTCAGTGGGTTTTCAGAGACATTTAATTGTAAAAGAGCTTCACCTACGGAACAGCTGATGGATTTGAACCACGTATCTTTGGATTGACAGTATATTCCATGGGAGGATTCTATCTGTCTTTTTTCCACCAAGCATCTGATGGAGTTGAACCCTGTGCTTTGAGTTGACAGCACAACTCCTTTACTCACGATGCCAGAAGAAATCATACATATATCGTGGTTGTTGTTATGTCACTTGTGACTCATAGTGACCCTATAAACAATAGCTCTGAATCCTGTCTTATCCTGAGTCAATCTCACTGTCTCCAACACACCTACACCCATTATTCCAATTACTGTGTCAATCCATTTTTTTCCAGGGTCTTCCTCTCCTAATTTGTCACCTCCACCCTTCCAAGCATAATATCCTTTTCCAAAGACTGGTCTCTCCTGGCAAGATGCCCAAAATGTGCCAGATGGAGCTTCAAAAATCCTTGCCTCTAAGGAACAACTTGGTTTTACCCTTTCCAAGACAGATCTGTTTGTTCTCTTGGCAGTTCATGATATGTTCAATACTCTTCTCCAGAACCAGAAATCAAAGGCTCTGCTGCTTCTTCTGTCATCTTTCATCATAATCTAGCACTCTGATGCATAGCAAAAAATTTTGAAGACTGTGGCCTGTCCCAAACTTTAGTCTCTGGACTGACATTGTTGCTCTTCAGCATTCTGGCTGGCAGGATTTCCTAAAAAATGGATCTTTTGATTTCCTGACTGCTGGTGTTAAAAATGTTCATTGTGGAACTGTGCTGTAGAGGCTGGCAAGTCCGAAGGACGTGATTCAGACATGAGGTTGGAGGCTTCTTATGATTAATGAGCCTGCTCAACTCAAATTCACTGCATGGAGTTGGAGCAGACTTAAAATTGACCTCCCAGTGGATGTTCTGTGGCCATAAATCTCACAGGAGGAGATTTCACATTTTTCCTTGAGGAGCCATTGGTGAATTTGAACCTGGCAGAGTGGTGTCACCTTTGGCTTAGCAGTGCAGTTCCCCACAGCCTACACCACCAAGGTCCCCTGCTTACACCTGCAGGGGCTGGACTCCATTTCTAAAGCTCAGAGAGCTGAGGGAGTCCTCACACATATTTCCCAGCGTTTCTTATACAATTTGTGGTACATTAAAGAACGACACATGGCATCATATGATGGCAGGTTTTGAAGTAAAATTACTTAGGAAATGTTTACATAGAGTATGCTCTTCTTGAAGAATCATGAAGCAGAAAAACATCTTAAAGGCCCTGAGAGGTCTTCAGGCTAAAAACTTGTTTACTTTTGTCGACTGTACAAGTTGTTGCTTGTTGTTATGTGCCATCAATAGCCTGTGACTCATAGTGACTCCATGTACAAAAGCTCTGAGCCCTGCTCTATCTTGAGTCAACCTTATTGTCTCTGACACATCTACCCCATTACTCCAGTCTCCAAGTCAATCCATCTCATCTAGGTTCTTCCTCTCTTGCACTGTCCCTCCACCCTCTCAAGCATAGTGTCCTTCTCCAAGGACTGGTCCCTCCTTGCAACATGCTCAAATATGTTAGGTAGTCATCAATTTATGAAGCATTTAAATTATAAAGAAGTGCATTTGTGAATATACATCCTATTATCAGCAATATATACTACTGCTACAGCACAAAATTTGATGATTTTATCTCCTGCAATGTTTA
>NW_006399842.1:5854944-5881524 GCF_000299155.1 Elephantulus edwardii | reverse complement strand
ATTTAATATTCTGCCCAAAGCATCCTTGATAATACATAATAAAATTTATGTACTGACAAGAAAATAAAATAATAGCAAAAACTGGGGGTGGGGGGGTCTCAAATCCCAGATGTTTGACTACATTCAAAATTTATTTATGATTAAGTCATCAAAATGGACCTCAGTGTTAAATAGTGAAGGACATGAATTTTGAAAATATTTTATCTCGTATTCATTCATTGCTATTGAGTGGGACCCATTCATAACTGATCTTGAAGTGGATTTGCAACAGCAGATATTGTTCATCTTTCTTCCACAGGAGCAGCTGGAGCTTTGAACCACCAAGGGAGTAAGCCCTTTCTGTTAGCAGTGTAGCACACTACAGACTAAGCCACCAGAACTCCCTTTAAGAAGGAGGGGTGGGTTAAGGAAAGGGGAAAGATTCAGTGTGAAAAATAATGTATATGAAGTTTATGAACTTTAAGTAAGCCAGTATAAAAAAATAAATAAGTAAAAGTACATGAAGAAACCACACAGCAAGCTAATGGCAGACTACAACTAATGATGATTTTATCTTCTATGAATGCATATTGGACACCATTTAGTAAAGTGGTTATAACCTTTCTCAATGTGCTATCTATTTGCTTATTTATTTGTGTGTGCTTTTAAAAGAAAAAAATGTATAAAAGCATCTATTTTAATCACTGAATACATGTTAAATCTTAATCCATCTATCTGTGCACTTTGCCCAACAGATGGTGAAATGCTACGAGACAAGGACGTGCCTTACGTATTCCAGCACATCTTGATGATTCATACAGCCCTTTGGGAATCACCTGAGATGCTCAATAACTATTTTCTCACTCACACGGAGAAAATCAAAGGAAGCCCCAGTTCTGTGCCCATTGAAGGAAAAGGAGAAAGCCTGACATTAAAGTCATAAAATGAACCATTTCCGCTACAGAGTTAGCCTAACACTAATAAAACCTTCATGTTGCACTATTATCCTCTCCCTTATTATTCTCGTGTATTTCATGCTAGATATAAATGTCAGGACACTCTATCTATCTGCACTTTCATGGGATCTATTATCACTGAGGAAACATATGCTGTAACATCTAGTAACAGATACCTTATCCTTTGCGACTTTTCATCTTCATTCTACCCAAGGCCCTTCAGTGACCACACGGCAATAAAACTGAGTACAAAGCATTGTGACTTGTTGTCATACTCCAGGAGTTCAACGTCAGGTGTCCAGTTTTCCAATTATGAACTTTACCAGATTTTAATTTCTGAATTTTAGGATAGCAGAAATGATACTTCTGAAACATCTATTAGCCCAATCCCCCATATCTAAATCTCCTAGAAAGAAATATCAATTCATTTAGCTATTCATCCTTTCTCCTCATAATCAAATATTTCAGGGAAGAAAATTCTTCCCCCAAAGTCAAGGATCAATTATGATCCATCAAAGTCTTTAGTTCATAAAGTTAGCATAAATCAGTTATCAGGAGGGCTTGTCAGAACATAGAGAGTATCAGGTCCCAGCTCCAAAGATGGCAAATCCATCCATCTAGGGGGTTCAGCCCTAGAATTTGCATTTCTAACAAGTTCCAAGTTGATTGTTGATGCTGGTGGTTCATTGGCCCTCACTTCCCGAATAGCACATCTGAACCAATTGGTATATTCCCATTCCCCTTGTCATTAATTGTTCTGGTTTAGATGTTTTAGCTTCTTTTTACATGAGTAAAACCTAAGATGGAAATTCAAGTACAAGTAATTTAATAGTCTGTGATGTTGGAAATCAATATAAAAGAGCCATGATATGAGACAGAAGTGTAAAATAAAAAAGGTCACATACAGTAAATTCATGAGCAAATGTCATATACAGTAAATTCACGGCCTTACCACTGGAAACCTTCTATAGGACTTACTGTATTCCTCTGAGGAATTAGTAGGTTAGGATCTTAGTCACAATCCGTTACATGCTGCTTCTCCTTAGAACTTTAGCACTTCTGCATTTCCAGCCTGACATACATGCAAGGTGACCATATTCCGGAGACTTTCCAACATTGAGACAGAATTTCCCTAAGCTAGAAGTCAGAGCATAAACAAAATTTGCCTTCTAAAGTTTCAGCTGATCTGTAGACAGGTTTAGGTCATAAAACAGGGCATTGATAACTGCCTTTTACTTGTAAGCATGTGGTGAAGATATATCCTATATCATGTGAGGAATGTCCACTATAAATTCCTGGCAAAGGTGTCTTTGTTCTTAAGAAAGCAACAAGAGATGATAAATCTTTTCCTTTCAATGTTGTCATGTCTGGATATGACACCAGAATTGTTACATTCCCATTGTGAGCAAGAAAAATAGCCTTCCGATGAAGCCACTACTGAGAAGAGAAAAATAGAAAGATGGATGGAATTTGAGTCATTTATGAAAGTATGGAAATGCTGTTGTACTAGAGACAGCTTACCACTAGATATATTGTTGCATGATTTAATATAAAATGGTGTCATTGTTCAAGGCAGTTGAAATTGAGATTTTCTGTCCCGAGGTGCTGAAGCAAATGATACACTTCCTAGAGTACAAATTGAGATATTACACTATAATCCTCATGCCAAAGTGTGTAAGTGATGGCTTGGCACCATCACCAGGAAACTTGTTATAGTAGAGAGGGCATCTCATATTATACCTAGGTGTACTAAATCAGCATTTACATCAATGGATTGCATTCCCCAGCAACCCACGTGCACATAAAAGTATAAAGAACTCTGCCTCATAAAGTTGTGATTAAAAGATCTGATGAATGAGGGTAACATTGCTGCTGTTAGTTATTATTGTTCTATTATTGACTCCTTGGTACTTTCTCCTGGCCCTGCTACAAATTAAAATAAGATCACATCAGTGTATGGAATTGTATTTAAACATGTAATTCACCCCTGGCTAATTAGGCCAGAATATAATTTTTATGTAGGAGGTGGTTTTCTGAAATATTAGTGAGTAATTAGAATTCTGTTCTGAAAACAGACGACATTGGAAGTGGAGGGAGGTAAAGAATAAAAGGATATACAAGTAAACATGGTTATATATCAAGATTACTACATAGGTTCACTTTTTCAAGGCTGACACTTGGTAGTCTCAATGAAAGTAACTAGCCAGCACCAGGATGACCCTAATAAACAAATGACTCTCCTACAGAGAAAAGAAAAAAGAACAAATAAACTTTGTTAAATATAAAGAAAGTAAAAGGCAGCTTATGTCTTGCTGGAGAAGAACCTAGGATGTGATTCTAACCTGAGATACCCTAACATACCATTTCTTATAACAGGTCCATCAAAATTCTGTGGAATTTTGATTACTGACAACAAAAATTCCATGGTCATAATGGTAAGGAGATGTGCTGTCACCACAAAAACAGACGATTCAAATCCACCAGTCACACTGTGGAAAAAAAAGATAGGTACTTTCCTCCTAAGATATTTATAGCCTATGAAAACGTACTGAAGTTTCAGCAATGACTTAGTTTTAACTCAACGGCAAAGTACAAGTGAATTTGGAAACACTGGAAAGCAGAGATAAAGTTAACTGTTTATTTACTTGTTTTTTTTTTAAAAAAAATACTGCTCTCATAAAATACCATAAAAAGCTAACCTATATACCATTTGAACTAGACAACAAGTAGAATAAATAAAGTTTTGAGAAATTTTTATGTAAAACAAAACAAAACACAACAAACCAAACCCAAAACCTTCTATCAATGAATAAGTATGACAGGAAAAGAATTGGTGCCTTTGAGCTGTGATGGTGTAGAAGAGCACTGAACATCCATCCCATGGATGGCCGAGAAAACAAACAGATATGTCCTGGAGAGGATGCAGCCAGAGTGCTCTTTGGAGGCAAGAATGATGAGGCTTTGCCTCACATACTTTGAGCATGTTGAAAGGAGGTGCTATTCCTTGGAGAAGGACATGATGTTGGGAAGGGTGGGAGGGTGGGTAGAGGCGAGAAAGACCCTCAACCAGGTGGATAGACAGATTGACACAGAGACTGCTGCAATGAACTCTTGTCTGTCAGGAAGTGTGAGGATGGTGCAGGACAGAACAGGGTTCAGATCTTTTGTTCATAGGGTCATTATGAGTCAGTTGTGCTCAACTTGACAGAACATAACAACAACAGCATCAAGACTTTACAATATGTCATTATTCAACTTAGTATATTTCTTCTTTCAAGTCTTTGCCAAAAATTCCTTTTTACTCTGAACCTAAACAAATCTACCTTGAAGGAGGTGTAACCAAGGTGCCTTATAGAGGCAAAGATGATGAAACTCTTGTCTGCATACTTTGAGCATGTTGTCATGAGGACCTGTCTTTGAAAAAAAGAGGTATTAATGCTGGATGATCTTCAGCAAGATTCATCAATACACAGATTGCAAAAATGATTTTGAACATGATGGAAAATATAATGATGGTATAGGTAGGGTAAAGTTTTGCCTGTTGTTCATAGGGTTGCTATGTGTCAGAGTCAATTTGTTGACACTTAACAACAAAATATCCTAAATAATATTGTGCACAGTGATTGTGTAGAGTTACTAGTAAATTCTAGAGTTGCCTTTTTATTTAAAATGAATTAATACATTTTCTGCCCAAATATTTTTTATTAATATTGCCAATAAATTCCTTTATTTTTAAATCTGTGCTCCTCTCAAAATCTCAGCTGACAACTATATCCACTTGCTCTTCCATATTGATGCATATGCCAGTATATTTTCTACTTGAGTTTTCTTAGAAACAGAACTTCCACTAGACCCTCTCTTAACTCTCCTCTATCTCTTAGACTACCTTATTAATTTGCTTTAAATCAATTCACAATCCAAAGCATATTTTGGGTGTGGTGGGGATATTTTTTTAATTAGTTCTTTAATGTTATGTTTCTCCCTAGAAGAAAATTCATAAGTGATATTCTCTGAATGTCTTGTTCTCTACCATATCTCCATGCCTCGCACATTACCTGATGCATAAGGAGCTTTAAGTAAATATTTATTTAATAACTGAGTAAATTGTGACTCACTAACATGGCGATGCATAAGCATTTTCAACTTGGAGACTTTTTTCTTTCATATCTGGAAGTAATATTCCATTGACTGCATTTTGAAAAATGCTTTTCTAAAGTCAATTCCACTCCTCCAAAGTGTGAAAAGAGGAATATAAGTTATAACTACATTTCAAGCTCTGACTAGCTGTGTGCAAAATTACTTCAAGCTTGACATTCACTTGTGAAATGATGAGGCTGCATGAGATAATCTTTACATCCCTTTATGGCTTCCAAATTCTGAAGTTCTAATCATACAGAAAGAGTACCACTTTCACTTTGATCATAGTGTGAGTTCTTAAAGAGTAAGTAAGATCAGACTGACCTCGTTTCACTCTAGGTTATTTATAGTCTATGATGGCAGACCAGGGAAAGGAACCAACACAGCATATCTAGCTTTCCATGAGCAATTTTAGTCTTCTTTGATATCTTTGTAGATAAGAGTGAGAAATGGCAGCTAAGTGGAGGTGTGATGGACTGGTTTTGAAACACGTTGAAGGATGATCCCCTGGAGTGTTAATTAATAGATCAATGCTAACCTTGAGGACAAGAACTTGTGACAGCCCACAGGCTCTGTCCTTTATCTTATCCTGCTCAACATTTCTATCAATGTCTTCGATGAAAAGTGAGATCTCGTGATCATCAAATATGTAAGTGACATGCTGGTAGAAATATACTGATTGACAGAATCAAAATTCAAAGTGATCTGGACAGCCTGGAGAAATGAACCATATCTAAAAAGGAAGAAATGAAGAAATATGAAAGTTCTGGAAACAGAAGCCACACGAAGTAGAAGTACAAAAAGATATGTATAAATATATAGTTGTGTGTGTATGTTGTATTTGTGCTGGGACAATCATAAAGAAAAATTAATCACTACACAAAGATATACTTTTGGTAGAGAAGCGAGTCTGTGAAAATGAGGGAAATCCTCAATTAGATAGATTGAGACAATAGTCAAAACAATGGACTGAAACATTAATGATCAAGAAGAGAGCATAGGATCAGGCGATGTGCTGTTGTGTTATGAATGAAGTTGCCATTAGTTAAAGACTACTTAATAAAAATTGACTATAATAACAACAATAACAAGATAATAAAATTATATAAATGGTGACTCAATATAAAAGTTCCCTACACGTTTCTTTCATAGCTAGCACGAAAAAGAAGTCGACTGTAAACACTTCTTAATCAGATAGGGTTCCCAGTATTCTTTTCAACACAATGAATTAGAAAATGTATCAACTGTAAATGAATACCAGTTCCACTTTCCAGTTTTAAGAAGGGAAGTTAGATTAGATGATGAGTTCATCAGCATAAGCAAGACAATGAGGGAAAGAATTGAAGGAACTGGGGTTTTAACCAACAAAAAGACAACTTTAGTTTGAAGATCATGCTTACTCCAGCTTCTTTGAGTCTAGATCAGATGCTTCTCTGATGTAATTTAACAATGCTCTAAAATGCCCTCGTCATATCAATAACACGATATTCTCAGTTTTTGTGTGTTCCTTTAATTGGAAAAAGTTATCACAAGGGTAAGATTTATGTCTGCTTTGTTCAGAATTATCATCTCATTGATTACTTAAGAGTCTAGAACATGTAACTTAATCAGTGAGTTGAATGAATAAAGTGTTGCAAGTTCCTTTCATGTGATTTACAATCTAGAAAACACAACACAATGAGTTTGAGAGGTGAGTCTTAAGCATATAATCATAGGACACCCTGGCAGGTAGTGCCAAACAGCTAATCCAAAGGTTGATGACTCAAATATACCAGCTGATCCTCAGGAGGAAAATGCCAGTAAACTCCTGTAAATTATGCACAGTCACAAAATCCTGACAGAGAGTTGCTATGAGTCAGAATTGACTAAATTTAGCCTTAGGTTTTGTTTTGGCTTATTGCTAAATATAGTGTATTTTGGCCATGCTACCAAGAGAGATCAGTCCCTGGAGAAAGACGTCATGCTTCAAAATTTAAAAGATCAACCAAAAAGAGGAAGCCTTTCAATAAGATAGATATAGCAAAGTGAGTACAACAATAAACTTAAACCCAACAGAGATTGTTATTATTTCACAAGATCAAGTACCATTTACTTCTCTTGTACACAGAGTTACTATACATTGGAGTTGAACTGAAGGCACTAAAAATAGCAGGATGTTCTGGTGGGATATTGTTGTTGTTCTGTGCCATCAAGTCACCTTCAACTAAAATCAACTCTATGTACTATAGCTCTGAACCCTGAACCAGTCTTACTGACTCTACACACACAACCCCATTACCTTAGTTACTGTGTCAATCCATCTCATCTGGGGTCTTCCTCTCCTGTGCTGTCTTTCCATCTTTCTAAGCATGATGTCCTTCTCCAAGGACTGGTCCCTCCCAGCCACATGCCCAAATTATGTGGGATAGAGCTTCAAAATCCTTGCCTCCTTCACAATCTAGAGGTCTTGTTGACTATAGTTAATATAGAGGGTACTTAGATCACATATTGTCCATAGTATGAATGCTACGTGTCATTATCACAAAGACTGTTCTGACTCAATAGAACAATAGATTAATTCTTAAATCTTTTCATCAGTTTTCTGTCTCTGGTTTTGCTCATGCTGTTTTACTTATCTATTCAAAATCAAACCAAATTCTGAGGACCTTCTGGCTCTTAGCAACCCTACAGGAAGATCTGTATATGGTTGCCATGCGTCAACAACCCTGCTCTATAGGGTTTCCAAGGCTGTAAAATTTTCAGAAACAGACTGTCACATCTTTATTCCTTAGACCAGCTGGTGAGTTGGAACCCCCGAGGTTTTTGTTAAGAGTGGAGTACTTAGCCCCTGGAAACCAGCACACATACTCATCAGTGGTTTGCCCAATATTTTAAAGTGAAGATTCTATCTACCCTTTGTAAAAAATCTTAAATTTGGCTTTCATTTATGCTTTTTGGTAAGCAACCCAACAAAAGTTTATTAGTTCCTTTGTACTAATATAAATTAATTTTTCTTCCCTACATCCCCACAACATTCTGCCTTGTATGTCATAAATCTAAATAGAGGGAATAGTTATATACATAGAAGAAAGGAAATTGCCTGCAGTTTCACCTTCCTGCTAAAACCTATTAGCATCTGTCTATTAACATTAAAATTCCTCCTGATATTGTTTCTTCCTTTATAAATAATGCAGGGGGTAAAAAAACACAACACAATAACAATAATCCTGTAAAACTCACTTCTTTTGATGCACTGTGAAAAAGCAAAAGTGAAATATGGTTATGCTCAAAAAATACTGAATTTGGGGCAGTTGAAGGAGTGATTATATACCAATAAAAGATGAGGGAGATAAAATTGATTGCATTATGCATTAAGACCCTAGAATGGTGAAAAGACATTAGGAGGGTAGTATTTATCATTTCATTTTAGTTGACAAGTTTATTTACCAACATGTGGTTTCTTGTCTGACAGAAGAGAACTTTTAAGAAATCTTGTTTTGATTCGTATTTCATTTTCGACATCAACTAGTTTCATCTAATAATATTTGGATGATTGAAGAATAAATGAGTGAGAAGCATATGGATTAAATTCCTCTTGGAATGTGCTGTGGCTTCAGAGGAGAGGATAAGAGTGGTTAGAGGAAGCATGTCTCACTCTTGTTCTTTACTTCAAGAGCCCTAGAAGTCATCTGAAATTTATCTCACCATGGGCCCACCTCCCTCACTGTCTAGCTCTTTTATTTGTTTATCTGTGTCTGACAGAAATTGCTTCCTCTCAGCTCTGATTTTCATACATTAGAGAACCAGGTGGAGCCTCTATACTCAGAAGCCTGCTAGGAATAAGAAGCTATAATAAACCCAAGGTTCTTTTCACCTTATTGGGGAAAGTTTTTGATGTACACAGAGACAATTTTTAGAAGGCCCTATTTGTCAATGTTATCCCCTCTTGGTGGTGCATTTCTGGCTATATTTGTAAGCCTATTTATGCCATAGTCTAGGGCTTCTAAGTTCGATTCCATGAATCCTTATCTTGGGTCTCTTGTCTATCTCGAGGTGATATTTTTGTACGATATGAGATATAGACCCTGTTTTAGGTTTCTTCAGGTAAGATGTCCAGTTTTTCCAACAACCTTTGTTGAAGAGATTGTTATTTCCCCATTTAATAGGTTTTGATTCCTTGTCGAATATAATTCACCATAGGTAGAGGAGTTTGATTCTTGGTTCTCAATTCTCTTCAACTGTCATTATTCCAATATTCTGCTGTTTTAGTTACTGTAGTTTTGGAATAGGCTTTAGTAATCAGGGAATGCTATTCCTCTCACTTCATTTTAGTGGGTTTTTTTTTTTAATTTGCTTATTTGGTGTCTCTTCTATACAAATATATTTGCAAATTGATCTCTTTGTAAAATGACTTTAGTACCTGTATTGGGATTACATTGAACTTGTAGATTGCTTTGGTAAGATTATAATTTTCACTATGTTGCGTCGTCCTTTCTACGAATAGGGAATTTTTTTTCCAGTTAGTTAGGCCTCTTATTGTTTCTTATAATAGTAGTGTTTTATAAAAGCCTTTTGTATCTCTACTTAGATTTATTGCCAAGTATTTAATCTTATAGTTGGCTATTATAAATGGAATTAAGTCCCTATGTATATTTTAAACGAAAACAAAACAAAAAATAACAAACCAACTTGTCTAGTAGTGTAAAAAGAATGCCTACAACTGGAAAAAAATATTTGGTAATGATATCTCTGACAAAAGTCTCATAAAGAAAATTTATAGAATACTACATGGCCTCCACAAGAAAAAAACTGATAACTCCATTAACAAAATTGACAAAAGACATGAAAAGACTTTTCACCAAAGAATTTGGCCAAAAGACACATGAAGAAAGGCTTAAAATCACTAGCAATCAGAGATGCAAACCAAAACTACAATTAGATATCATCTCACAGCAGTAAATTTTAACAGGACAGCAAGCAATAAATGTTGGACAAGATATTGAGAGATTGAAATTTTTATACATTATCATACACTATTGATGGGATTGTAATATGAGCTTCATCTTGTAAATGTTAAACACATTATTAGGTCAACCTACTTCTTTTGGTTGATACATGAACATGCTATTTTCTCTATCCAGTAACATAATTTTAAACACAGAGAATAAAGAGCTCATCTGAAAATAAATGGAGAAACAGAGGTAGGGATTGAGAACTAATCTTGTGTTCTCTGCACTCTGCTATGCTTATTTATTTCCTGCTTTTCTTCTTCACAGATCCTAAGAAGGCTTCAGACTCAATTTTTATGTAAAACTCAGAGAAACTAGAAGTAACCTATGTATGTAGAGACTCATATTATTTTTCTACTTTATATTTTTAAAGTTACTTTGTTCTTTTTAAAATTCCATACTTAATATATTTTCATATTTTATCTCTTTTCTTAGGGAGCTCTGGTGGCCATAATGGGAAAGATTTTTGCTGGTAAGCAAAAGGTATGGGATTCAAACCAACTGCTCCTTAGGAAGAAGATGGATAATCTTCTCCTATGAGAGAAACTGTCTCTGAAAACCCAGATGGAGTGTCAATTATGGGTCTATTCCAACTTGATCATACACAACAACAACATTTTCTTGGAAATGGACATGATACTTGGAAAGATTGAGAATCTGCAAAAGAAAGACCTTCAACAAGAAGGTTTGACATAGTGACTACAGCAATGGGCTCGAACAATTTCAGGAATTATGATGACGGCACATGGTAGGACAGGGTTCAGGTCTCGAGTACTATGAAGCCTACTCTAGTTGATGGCACCTAAAAACAGCAACACTCTCACAACATTGCCAATTAACTTTTGACAGCTGTAAAAATCATTGAAATCAAGAATCTATATTTCTAACAAATGCTTTAGATACTTCTTGACTCAGTAAACTGAATGCTTCTTGCTATTTACAAAAACGTCTGTACGTCTGTACCAACATTATTAAAACTCATTGTTCTAAAGTCAGAAACTACTCAAAGGTTACTCTCTATTGGTTTTAAGACTGTAAATCACATAGTAGTAACTGATTCTTCTTTCTACTGGCAGAGCCACTGATGGATTCAAACTGAGAGAGGCATGGCCTTTGGGTGAGCTGCACAACTCCCCATGGACTAGAGCTCTGTAACAATAGAGATGCTGTTGTTGAGTACTGTTGAGTTGGAACCAACTCTTAGCTTACCCACCAGCACTCTTTCATAGACAGTAAGTTCCATGGGAAGAGATTGTCCATTTTTCTCCTGGAGAGTTGCTGGTAGCTTTGAACCATGTACTCTTGGGTTAGCAGTGTAATTCATCACCACTAAACCACTAGAGCTCCCTAATTAAAGAAATAGAACATGAAAATATATTAAGTGTGAAGAGAGAAAGGACCAGTCTCATGATATCTCTGCACTGGATTTCTAATACCGTAAATCTTTACACAAGATTGTCCATTTTTCTCCTGAGAAACATCCAGTGGATTTAAACCAGTACCTTTTTAGCTGACAGTCTAACTCAATGCACATTATGTCACCATGTTCTCCTTAACTGATGCATTGTAAGTATTTAAGAAATCTTGTTTTATTTTTATTTTCTTATGATATTTGTGGCCAGTTAAATTTTAAAGGTAGTTGTTACCTTATCATTATCTTATTCACCTTACCATAGCTGCATTATAACAGCCTTTATTAAATTCCAATTTATTAATTATTCTCTTTTCCTTTGACTCTGGAACTATCTTTTTGGCTAGGAAAGCATTTGCCAGTTAATATGAAATATATTATTAGTAGATGGTGATTTTCCACACTTACATTTGCATCAGAGAAAAAGGAAGGCACAGATAGTTGTACCAGAGGAATGAATGACTATGGAGAAAAATTTAAGGATCATATTTGAATAGTAATAAAGGTATTTGAAAGGAATAGTCTTTCAAGAAAATAATTTAGACTTCAAAGTTCATCAATTTCTCTTCCTGTATGAAATGTTAGTTCATAAATCACTAGCATTCCCCTCCCCAATGTAAACAAATCATCTAGCTGCAAAGGATTTAGAAATTATTTATAACAAAAATTTACAAGTTATTTATAAAGTTATTTTGAACTTTAGTACAAAAGGTACTAGTTTGCTTATGTTATGTGTGTGACATACATTTGACCATTCCTAATTCTCTCAACAAGATAGCTTGTTGAGGCACAGAGGTTACCACAGGGGACATAGGCAGAGAAGGGATTTTGAAAATGGAGAAGGATTAGGTAATGTTTTGCTCTGTTGTACAAAGAGTCTCATTGGTATTTTCAATTGTTTCCTATGCACATGAAACAAGTAAAAAGAATGACAGAGATGCCTTTGAACTGTGGTGTTGGAGGGGAATACTGAGCATTCCGTGGCTTATAGAAAGGAACAAACAAGTTGACCTAGGAGAAAGTATAACCAAGGTGTTCCTTAGAGTCAAGGACAGTGAAATGTGAAGCTTCATCTCAAATATTTTGGACACTTGTCAGGAAGGAATAGCCTTTGGAAATAGGCATCAAAGTAGGAAAAAATGGAAGTTCAGAGAAACAGAGGAGAATCTCAGCAAGAAGGACTGTCAGAGTGGCAGTGAGCTTGAGCTGTCAGAGAGTGTGATGATGGCACAGGACAGGGCAAGGTTCAGATCTGTTGATCATAGGGTCATTCTGAGTCATAGCTGATTTGATGGCACCTAAAAACAATAAAAGCACAAAGGGTCACTATGAGGCAGAGCTGACTCCATGGCACTAAAAACCAATTTCTATTAAATTGAAAGGCAGGCACCATTTTGCAGTTAATACATCTCAGAGAAACAAAAATGCCTGCCAAGGTCACTTGAGCCCCCCAGGGCAGGAACTGAACCCCGAGAAGACTCTGTGTTCTTCCCTTTTCTCTCTACGCCACAGCACTTCCTGATTCCAGGCAGGCAAGATATTACGGATGAATTCCTTTCTCTATCGCTTTCAATCTCTCTTTTTAGAAACTTTTAATTAGTCCCCAACTCAGTGCCATTATTAGTATTTGTTATTAAGTATTAAGAGCCATTCCTGTTTCCTTCTGCACTCCTACACCCCTCCCCGAGCTTCCTACTCCTAGGCTTCGGGTTTTAATTGTGATATTTTTTCAACAGTGATCAGTCGAGCTTCCCTAATGATCTCAACTCATTTGGAGGGTTTATAGCACCAGCGCAGAACTCCAATAAAAGGAAAAGAGATGTTTCTCTGGGAACTCCCTCAGGGCTTTGCTTCTGCCAAGAACAAAACTCATTTGCTCTTCACTCTCCTGCCCCCACCTCTGGACTGTTTTGTCGTACATGAAAAGAGTTGCTTGCCTATTCTATCCTCTCACCACTAACCTCTTCTTCTTACTCTTCCAGGGATTCCTATGCACAGTAGGTATCCATTTACCTACTATTTATTGAAAGATGCAATGAATGTGTACATTTATGGAGAAAGAAAGTAGAATAAGGGGAAGATTTATGACCCACTTACCTTTGCCAGAAACTGTGCAAATTTTTAGTTGCTCACAACTATGTAGAAGTAGATGCCATTATTCAAAGTTATATATGAGGAGACAGGCAGAGAAGACAGTTAGAATATCCCCTGTGGTTGGACATACAATAATGCTCCTAACAGCTAATGTTACTGAGCATTTGCCATGTGTCAGGCCTCGTTCCAAATTCCACTTTGTGGGCATTTACTCTTGTACGTTTCAACACAACTCTATCATCTGTTTAGCTGTTCTTTCATTTTCCAGATGAAAGGAAGATGTGAGCAAACCAAGGTTCTAACTGATGTATACTTACTTCTAGAGAAAACAAAACCACAAAAAAAACCCACAAAGACAAAATCCACTATCGTAAGGTTCAACACAACTACATCATCTGTTTAGTTGTTATTTTCATTTTCCAGATGGAAGGGATATGTGACCAAGCCAAGGTCCTAATTGAGGGACGCTTACCTCTAGAGAAAAAACAATCAAAACTGCCAAAAACCCCATAAAGACAAATCCCACCATCACCATTCTCAAGATGACTCTGGCCCATAGTGATCCTATAAGACAGAGTTAAACTTCCCCCAATATTTCCAAGTGTAATCTTTACTACGGTGAGCTAGCACATATCTCTTCCATGGAATAGATAATGGGTTTCAGCCACTGACCTTTTAGCTAATAGTGGAATGTTCAATCACTGTACCACCCCTAGGTTACATGTCTTTCATTTTTACACCTTGGTGGTTCAAAAGCACATCTCCAGACAAACATGCACCTAAGCCTTTCAGAAAAATTGTCTGTTCATTTTTTTCTTTCAATCACCGTAAAGATCTAGGGAAGTACGGAAATATGTTCTAATCTATAGAATATATTCAAATTTATGATTTGAGGGAGAACTGATGACAAGAGGGTATGTCTTACCTTCTCTATACCCAATATCTTGCAAGAGCGGATGGACACAGGAAAGGAATTCAAGTTCATGAACACAGAAAAATGATAGACATAAAGTAAGTGGTAGTCACAACACAGATAAAGGTATGTGCCAGCTATCTCAGGCAGTTTAGGCTGCTCTGGAGCCCTGATTATTTTCATCTACAAAACAGGATGAGACTATGTATCTTAAGATGTTTAGGCAAGAACAGGATTAGATATTTTATATACCAAAATATGGCAGTCACATTATATATCTGATTTTTTTCTCTCCAGTCTCATAAGAGAGATTTTTTTTCTTTTACATTGTGAGTAAAGCACATGTGTATGGGACTGAATCCTCTTATTTTGTTATCCTATGTGGCTCATATACCAAGGCGAGAACCAGGAAAATCATCATATATATTGATTAATTGGTTGACTCCTCTTGACTAATTTGTGAATCTCTTGATTATAGATAAACAATGAACTGACATGCCAATTGACCTCAATCCTTCTAAACTTGCAGGTTCCTGGTGGTTCTAAATTAGGAATAACAAATAAGTCCTTCACTTCAATCAGGGCATAAAAGAAATGTGTATGGAGAGAAAAATGGTGTGTGACATTTTGGTGGAATGGCAGAATTGATACGCAAGTCTACGAGTGGTTAAACCCAAATCTAGATTTCTCTTCTGATGTTACAAAGAACAACTACATGAGAAGTAGATTATGGTATAGTTTCAAAGTCAAGAAGACACAAGGAAAAAAGTTAAAGGTTTACCTTCCCGGTGAAATCGCTTACTCTTGGAACAAATGTGGCTGTCCAGGGATTTACACTAACTGACAGTGATGGAAGACATCAGATCTGTGCTTGATTAATGAAGAATATTTAATAAACTCGAGATGAAAGGGCAAGGATTCTAATGTTTTATTATCTGCCAGATGAGTGAAAGTCTAATTTCATTTGTCTGTGGTTATTTGTGAAAGCTCCTATATTTCCCAGCAACGAAAGAATGTCACATCAGGGATTTAATGTAGATGAATTCATTAAGGTGCATATTAATCTACTACATACAGTAGTTTGATATTCAATCAGTTGTCAAATTCTCTCCACTCTGGATATGAAACCAGAAAACTGGGAACACTTAATATCATTAATCTGTCACTTCACCCCGAAGTTAATAATAATATTTGTTGATGTTGTGTGCTGTCAATTCCAACTCATTGTCACCCTGGAAGACTAAACCATCCAGCCCCATAGACTGCCACATCTTCCTCCTGTGGAGAAGCTGTGACAGTGGGACAGCCAAACTTTCTGTTAGCAGCTGAGGGCTTTCTCACTTTGCCACCAGGGCTCCTTCAATAATATTTTATTGATCATCAAATACAACAATAACGATTTATTTTATCTGCATTTAGTCTACTCTGTTTTATCTTGGAGTCAGATAAATTATTTCAGCATGGCAGTGGGAAATACCTGTTGTCGTTGTTAGGAGGCATTGAGGCATTGAATTGACTCTGGCTTATAGTGACCTGAAACTCAACAAAAATAAACACTATTCTTCCTGTACCATCTCACAATTTCAGTTGCTTAAAAAAAAAGTAAATAAATTGTTACAAGTCCCCATATCAATCTATCTCATTGAGGATCTTCTTTTTTTTAGTGACCTTCTACTGCCGTCAGGAACCTCTCCAGAGTACTGAAGAGCAACAATGTCAGTCTAGAGATTAAGGTGCACCTGATCTGGGCCATGGTCTTCACAATTACTTGCTATGGATCAGAAAGCTTGACAATGACAAGGGATAAAAGAATAAAAATTGATGCCTTTGAGCTGTGGTACTGGAAAAAGAGTATTGAATATACCATGGACTGTTAAGATAAGAGACACTTAATCCTAGAAAGGGTGAAATCGGGTTACTCCTTGGAGCTAAGGATGACAAAGCTTTGTCTGACATACTTTGGGCATGTTGCAAGGAAGAACCAGTCCTTGGGGAAGGACATTATGCTTGGGAGGGTGGAGGGACAGTGCAGGAGGGGAAGACCCTGGATTAGATGGATTGGTTCAGTGACTGGGGTAACGGGGGTAGATGTGTCAGAGACGATGAGATTGACTCAGGATAGAGTTCAGAGCTGTTGTACACAGGGTCTCTTTGAGTAGCTAGAAACTGGTAAGCACTTAACAACAACTACTTTACCAAATAAGAGCTCTTGTTTTTATTAAGTGTCACCTGCATAAACAACTTTTCCTTATCTCATGCGATTGTTACTAACTCTCTCATGCTCAAGGCCATTGTTATTAGCCTCACTACATCAAGTCATCATGCTTTCTCTCTTTTGTTGTCACTGTTCTTACATATTTTTGCCAGATGTCCATATATATTCTATGTAGCCCACACCCTTAAAATTCCCTTTTAAATGATTGGCTGCTCAGAGTAGATCTTATCAGGTTGGAGATTAAATTATACACATTCTCACCAAAGAAATGATGGTAATCAGGTCTCATCAACAGAATGATCATCATAGGCAGCCAGGTTGAAATGCTGAACATCCTACCTCCACAAGCCTAGTTTAGTTTAACTAGGCTTTTTTATCGGTGAACATCCATCTGTATGAGTCACTGTTCTTTAGGTCTTCCCCTGTTTTGTTGATATTCTACCTTACCTAGCATAATTTATTTTCCAGATTAGCCTCTCCTGACAACATGCCCAAAATATGTGAGGTCAAGGTCCATCACTCATGCTTCTAGGGAGCACCCTGGTTGTACTTCTACCAGAATAGATTTCTTGGGTTTTTTATACTGTAGAATTTTTTATTGAGAATAATTTCTCCCACCAACTCCCAAAACCTTTTCAGTGTCTTCTGATCAGTCATTAATGAAATCTCCTATATATTCAGCTTTTTCCTCTTTAAAAGTTGCCTTCTTACTCTTACTAAACACAAGCTTGAAAAAAAAAAAAACTCCTTGAGAACATTGTTTTTCTTTATTCTTCTTAAAATGTAGGTGTGTTTTCCTCTCACTTTTATACAAAAACTAGTGTCTGATGAGTCAATATGGCCACTAAAGAACAACCAGGAGAGATCACATTGATAAATGAGACCTTCTAAAGATTAAGTCCTCATATGTCTCAAAACTATTTCAATAGGGTGAAATGAAAACCTGCTGACTGGATAAAAAGTTCAAACATTTCACAGTGATCTCTCAAACAAGGGTCTCATAACAAAAGTTTACAGAATGCTGTGGAGCCACCACAAGAAAAATACTGATAACCCAATTACAAAATGGGCAAAAGACATGGAAAGACTTTTCACAGAGGAAGATACTTGAATGGCAAACAGACACATGAAGAAATACTCAAAATCACTGGCAATAAGAGAGATGCAATCAAAACCGCAATGAGATACCATCTCCATCATGTAGCAGCGACAAAGTTTAACAGGACAGGAAGCAATAAGTGTTGGAGAGGATGTGGAGAGATTTGAACTCTCATACACTGTTAAGATTGGGAAAAGTTCCAGCTGCTCTCTGGCAGGCAGTTTAGTGTTCCCTCAAAAAGCTGAACATGAAAAAAAATAAATATTAAAAAGCTGAACATAGAAGTTCCATATGATCTAGATATTCCACGGCTAAGAATACATTTTGAGGAATAGAATGGATACACAAATGGAGATTTGTAGACTTATGTTCATGGAAATTTATCCACAATAGCAAGAACATGGAAATAACATAAATGTCTATCAAAAATCTGAAAAAAATTATAGATCTGAAAAGCTCCACCTTTCTCTCCTCCCCGATCGCAAAAAAACTCTTTTTCTGGCAATGCAAACTACTCGATGGCACATAACAACAACAACAACAACTATAAAAAACAAAAGGGTTGAGAAATTGTGATACATTCACATGATGAAGTACTTATGCATCACTCAGGAGCAACAATTTCGAAAATACTATATAATGTGGGAGAGTCTAATACTGTGTAAGACCATTACTGTAAAAATAAAAGGATAACTAATAAGATGTGGGAAGAAGAGGGAAGGAAACAAAATAGGGGAGTTGAGAGTAAAGAGAGGGAAATCGTGGTATCATAGAATTTGGAGGCAAGAGGGAGAGGCTGATCTAAAGAGATGGGTTAATAGTGGGCATAGATCAATGATGATCAATTGAATAAGATATAATGTATAGGAAAGATCACATGAGATAAATGTGAATTAAGGAATGTGTGAAACACAACTTGTATAAATAAAACACAGCATACACAAATTTTGTGTAATATGTACAAATTTTTTATGTAAACAATACAAATTAAAAATATATTTAAAAAGAGAATAAGAAAAAAGAAAAAAAATCACACCCTTAGAAGCCATGAGGCACTTTTCCTTGATCTTATACCATTGTTAAGAATTGTCTAGATGACTGGGTATTCATGTATATTAAATAAATATTCCAATTAACTGTAAAACAGTTAAATGAAAAAGTCTTTACAAGTATAATATAGTAAATCCAAATTAACAAATCATAAAACATACAAGGAATGAATAATTCTATCATTTTAAAAATAATTATATCTCTGAAAAACATCTTTTCAGAAAATAAGATAAAAGAGGAAGTAATTTTCCAACTCTTTCTTGAGGATTGTATAGTCTAGTAATCAAAACCAAACTTAAACTTGAGATAGGAATATAAGAGTCTATCACCACTCTTGTACATGAAAGCTTGCACACAAAATATTAGCAAAATACATTCAACAAAGAATCTCAAAGATACAGCTAACCCAGTGAAATTTTTGAGGAATGATTAACATTAGAATACCTGAACGCATAAATGTACTCAATAACTGAGCAAAACATTCAATGAATGCAATAAAAATATTCAAAAAAAGTCAATAGTTATTCACACTGAAAACTCTTAAGTTATCAAGAAATAAAAAGGAACTTTTATTAACTGGATAAAAGACAATTTTTACTAATCCTACCAGAGAAACAAAAGACTAGACATAGGAGAAATAAATGCATATTAGCAGGAAAATTATAGTCTGTTTCATAAATGGAGCTTCAGTAACAAGTAGCTCTCCACACGGGAAAAATTAAAAAACCATAAATAAATAAAGAGGAATGTTCACTCATTATAAAGTCTTAGGCAACATGACATCACATCACATAACAACAACATGGTAGCCTAGTGATAAGTAGTTATGTTTATGTTGCCAACACAAAGACAAGGAGTTTAGATCTACCAACTGCTCCACTCCACAGAAGACAGATGGGCAATCTCCTCCTATATGATTTACAACTTCTGAAAACCCACTGATGGGTCAGCTATGAGTCACTTCTACCTATACTTGAAGGCACCTAACAACAATAGCAGCAACTTAGAGACAGATGTAAATATGAAAGTAAATAAAATTTATTAAATTTTTGAATGAATATTCCTTGAATGACACAGCAATCTTTTGTCTATTTGCTGAACTGAACAACTTGGTGTTGATGTGACGCTGCACACTGCTCCATAGTCTTCTTAAATACCATAATGGTTACCTGTTACGTACAGTGTCTGGATGAGCTTCAGATTGAGTTATGCTGGGAAGCAGTAGTGGCATCCACTTCCTAAAAACTAGATACCTCTGGAAACGCTACAAACTGTATAAACTCTTTAAATGTACAGAAATGATGTTAGTCATAGAACAGAGTTTAGATCTTTTATGCAAAACTTACTCTTAGTTGTAGTCAAATTGACAGCTCTTAACCATTGCTAAGTGAAACTAGTGTTGTTATATCCGGAGGAACACTCTTCCACTTTGTACATCACTCTTTGTCAATGTGCTGTATGAAGTAACCTGGATTGCTGTGATGCTGAACCTTGTGCCATTGGGGTATCAAATATCAGAATGGCTTCCCAATGTGGACAGTGTTTGGTGGAGCTCCCAGATGTAGACAGGTTGGGAAGCAGGAGTGGCATCCACTCCCTAAACCACATGCCTCCGGAAACTCTATGAACTTGATAAAATGATGACAGCTATGGAAGAGCTTTAGGTCTTTTGTTCATAGAGTCACTATGAGTCATGCTCAACTCGACGGCAAGCAACAACAACAACAAATCAACAAAACTTTCCAAAAAATATATATTTTCAGAGAAGGGAAATGCTTCTAACACAAATTCCCAAAAGGAGAACATATAAATCAAATCAACCCCACACGAAGAGTTTAAAAACATAAGCCAAACTGGTAAAATATAGTTTTGATCATATAAATGACACAAGTTTAGGGTAAAAGATGCATAAATATATCTCACAAATTAAAAAGACAATCTATGAGTTAAAAAGTGTAGAGGGGAAGTGAACTTGCATTATTCTACAGAGGAAACGTGGCTAGTAGTGATATTTGAAAAAGCTATTTACCTCGGCAGGAATAAGGGAACAATAAGTACAATGAGCTGTCCTTTCACATTCACGAGATGAACAAAATCCAAGAGACCTCACAAACTCAAATATTAGCAAGGATGTTCAACAATTCTCGTTCAACACTGGTGGTTATGTCATTTGGCCCCTTTATTTTGGCAAGTAGTTTGGCCTTATTCCACTAACGTCAAATATATCACACCCTGAATGGACTCAAAGATGATTGTAAATGGCAAGGGAAGATATTGCCCATCTTTCTCCCTCTGAGCTATTGGTGAATTGGAATCATCAGACAGGCATTTACTTTTTATTTATATAATAAATGATGCTGTTACTATTGGCCATCTCTTTTGAAGGCAAAAAAATTTTCATTTCTTATCGGTTAATTTTACATAATTGAAGTTAAATGTATACGAAATTACATACTGTAAGAGATTCTGTAAAATACATATTTCCATGGATTGGTGAAATAGCTAATTGTGACGAATTCAGGAATAAACTGTTATGTTGTTGTTGTTATGTGCCATTGAATCAATTCTAATTCATATCAACCCTATATCCATCAGCTCTGAACCTGAGCCAGACTCATTGACTCTGACACAATTACCCCTATTACCCTGGATATTGAGTCAATCCATCTCATCCAGGGTCTTCCTCTCTTTTGCTGTCCCATTATCCTTCTCGGAATGGTGCCCCTCTCCAAGGACTAGTCCTTCCTTGTAACATACCAGAAGTATGTCAGACAGAGTTTCAAAATCCTTGCCTCTAAAGAGCAGCCTACTTTCACCCTCTCCAGGACACACTTGTTTGTTCTCTTAGTCCATGGTATATCTGATACTCTTCTATAGCACCAACACTAAGAGCCATTGAGTCTTATTCTTCATTGTCCAGCTTTCTGATGCATAACAAGCAATTATGAAGATCATGGCCTGAATCAGGTGCACTTTAGTCTCTAGACTTACATCATTGTCCTTCAGACAATGAAGAGGTCGTTGAAAACATATTTTCCCAATGCAATTCATCTTTTGATTTCCTGGCGGCTTATACCAAGAATGTTGATTGTGCAGCCAAGTAAGCTGAAGCTGTTGACAATCTCAGTTTCTTCTCCATATATCATGATGCTGCTAACTGCATTACTGGTGAGAGAATCTTTGCTTTCTTGATGTTGAGCTTCAATATATATTGAAGGCTGCAGTCCTTGACCTTCTGCAGCAATTGCCTCACGTCTTCAGTTTCAGCAAGCAACGTTGTGTCATCTGCATAACACAGGTTGATGAGTCTTCCTCCAAATCCCACTGGCACATTCCTCCTCATAGAGCCCAGTCTCCCAGATGATCTGTCCTACTTATAGACTGCAAAGGTATGGAGATAGGATGCATCCTTGGAGTATACCTTTCCTGATTTTGAACCATGAAGTGTTTCCTTGATCTGTTCTGACGACTGCTTTCTGGTCCAAACGTAGTTTCTGTATAAGCACACCAAGTGTTCTGTGATCCCCATTCTTCTCAGAGTCAGTCACAGTTTGTTGTAATCCTCACAGTCAAATGCTTTTGCATAGTCAATGACACTCTCTGATTTCAGCTAAGATCCATCTAACATTGGCTATGATATACCTTGTGCCATGACCTCTTCTAAACCCAGCCTGCACATCTGGCCAATTCTCTGTTGATGTGTTGTTCCAGTCATTTTTAGATAATTTTCAGCATGATCTTGCTTGCATCTAATATTAATAATATTGTTAGACAATTTCCACACTGTTGGATCAACTGTTTTTGAAATGGGAATAAATACAGCTCTCTTCCAGTCAGTTCGCCAGGCGGTTGTCCTCCAGATTTCTTGGCACAGTCTAGTGAGCTCATCCAGAGCAGCATCTGTTAGTTGAAATATGTCAGGTGGTATGCCATAAATGTCGAGGGCCTTGTTTTTTGCCAATTCCTTCAAAGGAGTTTGAACTTCCTCCTTCATCACCATAGGCTCTTGATCATATGCTATTTCAAGAAACTCTTCTGTGTCACCCAATTCTTTAATGATTAGTGACTTTGTGTACTCCTTCCATCTTCTTTTGATGTTTCCTGGGTCATTCAGCATTCTGCTCACAGCATTTTTAAGTATTACAACTGGAGGCTTCCATTTGTTCTTTAGTTACTTCAGCTTAAGATATACTGAGAAAGTTTGACCCTTTTTATTTTCCAACACTAGCTCTTTTCACATTTCATTATAATGCTTTATCTTCCCATGCTGCTCTTTGAAACCTTCTGTTAAGCTCCTTCACATCTTGATTTCTTTCCTTTGTTTTGGCTTCTTCTTGGCACTCTAGTGCAATAATCAGAATATTTTCTAACATTCATTTTGGTCTTCTTCCTCCATCTTTGTAATGACCTTTTGCATTCTTTATGCATGATAGCCTTAATATGCTCCCACAGTTCATCTGGTCTTCAGTCATTAGTATTCAAGGCCTCACATCTGTTCCTGAGATGGTCTTTAAGAGAGATAGACCCAAGGCCAGTTTGAACTTGCATATGAGTAGTTGATTATCTGATTCACAGCACTTGGTCTGGTTTTCACAGCTGATCTTGAGCTTCTGTGAGGATTTTCCCCACATATGTAATCAATTTGATTCCTTTGTAGGCCATCAGGTGAGATCCATTTGTATAGCTCCCATTTGTGTTTCTTATAAAAGGTATTTGCAATTAATAAGTCATTGTACAGAATTCTATCATTCTGTCTCCAGCCTCATTTCTATACCTGTTTCATGTTTTTCTTCTTCCAATATAGAAACAGCTATTAATACTACACTTAATCTTTGACCCTGTAATTCTTACGTGGAATACTAGCCCACAGGAATACTAAGAATATAAAGATCTATGGATATAGATGTTTACTGAGGCTTTATTCATTGGTATAGAAAGTAGCAACAAAATAACAGAGGGAATCATGAAATAAATTAGAGTGTATTTGCACCAAGGGAATATTTTGTAGCTATTAAAAATAATGAATTAGAGCTATACTACTTGGCAGAGAGAGTCCCATAAAGTGTTACTGATTAGAAAAAATAAGAAGTAGAAATATGTATAATGATAAAAACAATGTATAAAACACTTTACTTTTGGAAAACAAAATGGACCAAAAATCCTGATAGTTTTTAAACACGCATACTCATAACATATATTTATGTCAGTATATGCATACTGCTGTTGTTTTTGTTACATGCCATCAAGTCACTTGCAACTCAGTGACCCTATATACAAGAGCGCTGAACTCTGCTTTATCTTGAGCCAATTTCATCATCTCTGGCACACCTACCCCCATTACTTCAGTCACTGAGTCAATTCATCTCATTCAAGGTCTTTATATCTTGCGCTGTCATTCCACCCTTTCAAGCATGATGTCCTCCTCCAAGGACTGGTCCCTTCAGGTAACATGCACAAAGAATGAGACAGAGCTTCAAAATCCTTGCCTTCATGGAGAAACTTGCTTTCACCCTCTCCAGGATGCACTTGTTTGTTCTCTAACCAGTCCATGGTATATTCAATATTCTTCTCCAGCATCACAACTAATAGTTATCAATTCTTTTATCCTCCATAGTCAATGTCCAGCTCTCCAATGCATAGCAAGTAATTATGAGGACCATGGCTTGAATCAGGTGTACCTTAGTCTCTTGACTTACATGATTGCTCTTCAGTATTCTGGAGAGGTTATTGACAGAAGATTTTCTAAATGTAATTTATCTTTTTATTTCCTGGCTTCTGGTACCAAGAGTGTTGTTTGTGGAACCAAGCAAGCTGAAGCAATCTAAGTCGCTTCTCCATCTATCATGATGCTACCAATTGGTCTAATGATGAGAATCTTTGTTTCCTTAATGTTGAGCTTCAATCCATATTGAAGGCTGCAGTCCTTGACCTTCTGCTGAAAGTGCCTCAGGTCCTCCTCAGTTTCAGCAAGCAAGGTTATGTCACCTGCGTAACACAGGTTATTGATGAGTCTTTCTCTAATGCTGATACCACATTCCTTCTCATTAAGTCCAGGCTCTTAGATGGTCTGTTCTGCATGTAAACTGAAAAGGTATGGCGATAGGATGCATCTCTGATGCACATCTTTCCTGATCTTGAAACATGCAATGATTCTTTGCTCTGTTCTGATAACTGCCTTCTGGTCCAGGTTCAGGTATAGATTTCACATATGCACAATCGAGTGCTCTGGGATTCCCATTCTTCTCAAGGTTAGCCACATTTGTTATGATCTACACAGTCAAATGCCTTGCACAGTCAATGAAACACAGAAAGACAGTCCTCTGATATTCTCAAGTTTCATCTAAAATCCATTTAGCTTTGACTGTAAAGTCCCTGGTGCCATGACCTCTTTTAAACCCAGCCTGCACCTCTGGCAGTTTTATGTTGATGTGCTCTTCCAGTTGGTTTTGGATAATCTTCAACAGGATCTTGCTTGCATGTGATACTAATGATATTATTAGACAGTTTCCACACTCTGTCAGATCACCTTTATTTGGAATGGGAATAAATATGTATCTCTTCTGGTGAGTTGGCCAGGTAGTTGTCCTCCAGATTTTTTTGTACAATCTGTTGAGAGCACCAAGGCATCATCTGTTTATTAAATTATATCAATTGGTATTCCATAAATTCCTGAGGCTTGTTTTTTGTCAATTCATTCATAGGAGCTTAAACTTCCTTCTTCATCACCATTGCCTCTGATCATGCTACATGGTACTTAATTCTGAAAAAAATAAACATGAGTGTGCATATATCTGCTTGGATGTTGGTTAAGGTTTCATTAGGGTATATTATCAGTAGTGGAACTGCTCGGTCAAATGTTATTTCTGTTTCCAACTTTTTTAAAAAGCGCCATACTGCCTTTCATAGTGATTACACCATTTTACACTCCCATCAGCAGTGAATAAGGATTCCAGTTTCTTCACAACATCACCAGCAATTGTTGTTTCCTGCTGTTTAATTTTGCTATTGTTACTGGGGTGAAATGATATCTCATAGTTATTTTGATTTGTATCTCTCTTAGAGCTAGGGATTTTGAACAGTTTTCATGTGTTTGTCATCTAACTGTCTTCTTTGGTGAAGTGTCTGTTCATATCCTGTGCCCATTTTGTGATTGGGTTGTTTATCTTTATCTTGTTGAGGTGCTGGAATATTCTATAAATTCTAGATATAAGTCCCTTATCAGACATGTCATTACCAAATATTTTTTTTCTAGTTGGTGGCTTTCCTAACTTACCCTGCTGAAGAGATTTTTTTGATGTGCATAGAGATTTGATTCTTAGATTATCTCATTCATCTATTTTATCCTCTCCTGGTTGTAGGTTTTTCAGGATGCTTGGAAAACTGTTCATATTGTGGATGAGGGCTTCTAGAGTTCTTCCAAGCTTTTCTTTAATGAAGTTTATAGTCCTTCGTTTTAGAATTAGGTCCTTGATCCACTTTGAGTTGTTTTTTGTATATGAGGTGTGGGTCTTGCTTGAGTTTTCTGCAGATATTTTTCCAATTTTGCCAACACAATTTGTTAAAGAGGGTTTCATTTCCCTATTTAACCAATTTAATCTCTTTGTCAAAAATCAGCTGATCATAGGTAGATGAGCTGATTTCTGGGTTCTCAATTATATTCCATTGATCTATGTGTCTGTCAATGTACCAGTACAATGCTGTCTTGACAACCATGACTATATAGTAGGATTTGAAATCA
>NW_006399842.1:5852333-5854044 GCF_000299155.1 Elephantulus edwardii | reverse complement strand
TTTTTTATTTTATTTTTGTGTTTCCCTTGTATCCTGTCACTTTGTTGAATTGGTCAGCTATGTGTAGTAGGGGTTGTTTTACTCAGACTTTAGGGTTTTCTAAATATACTATCATATTATATTTTCTGCATATAGAGATAATTTTACCTCCTCTTTGCCAATTTGAATACCTCTTGTTTCCTTCTCTTGTCTTATTGCTATCACTAAGACTTCCAACACAATATTGAATAGGAGAGGTGATATTGAGCATCCTTGCCTAGTTCCTGTTCTCAAAGGGAATGCTTTTAATCTCTCTGCATTGAAAATTATATTGACTCTTGGTTTAACATATACAGATTTTACTATGTTGAGGAAATTCTCCTCTATCCCTGTTTTTTTTTGTTGTTGTTGTTGTTTTGTTTTTTGTGGTTTTTTTTTAGTGTTTTAGTTAGGAAAGGTTTTTGGATTTTGTCAAAGGCCTATTCTGCATCAATTGACAACATCATGTGGTTCTTGTTCTTTGCTTTGTTAATGTGATGAATTACACTGATTGTTTTTCTTATAAACTTGCGTATCTGTTATGAATCCCACTTGTCTATGGTGAATGATTTCTGTGATGTATTGTTGGATTCTATTGGCCAGGATTTTTGTTCAGGTTTTTTGAATCTATATATATGAGAGACATTGGCTTATATTTTTCTATTTTGATGGTGTCTTTACCTACTTTGGAATCAAGAATATGTTTGCTTCATAGAATGAGTCTAGGAAAATTCCATCTTTTTTCTATTTTTGAAACACTTTATGTAGAATTGGTGACAATTCTTCTCTGAATGTTTGATAAAGTTCACTTGTAAAATCATCTGGTATAGAGCTTTTTTGGTTGGAAGCTGTTTTAAAACCTGTTCAGTTTCTTCTATGTAATGGCTCTGTTTAGGTGTTTGATTTCAGTCTGTGTCAGTTTAGGTAGGCTGTGAGTTTTTAAGTATTTGTTCATTTCCTCTAGGTTGTTCTATTTCTTTGAGGATAGTTTTTCATAATATTCTGTTGTTAACCTTTTTATTTTAGTTGGTTCTGTTGTGACATTGCCCGTTTCATCTATTTGGATTACTTATGTCTTTTCTTTATTTTCCTTTGTCAATTTTGCTAATGGCTTGTCGATTTTATTGACCTTTCCAAAGAACCAACTCCAGCTTTTGTTGGTGGTTTCAATTGTTTTTCTGTTTACTCTTTCATTTATTTCTGCCCTAATTTTTACAATTTCAGGTTTTTTTAGAGAGTGTTGGGTTTTCTTCATGTTCTTTTTCAATTTGTTTGAGATTTTGGACTAGAGAGTCAATTATCACTTTTCTTGCTTTTTCATGTGTTTGCTTGTTGTTATAGATTGACCTCTGATTACTGTTTTAGCTGTTTCCGAGAGGTTTTGGTAAGTTGTGCTTTTGTTATGACTTGCTCAAGAAACTTCTTAATGTCATTTTTTATTTCTTCTAGTACCAGTCATGTTCAAGCAAGGTGTTGTTCAGCTTCCAAATGTATGTTTCCCCCCCTTTATCCTCTTGTTATTAATTTCTAATTTTATAGCATTGAGGTCTGAGAAGACGCTTTATTATTATTTCTGGGTTGTTTTGTGTTTTTTTTTTTTGGTGGTGGTAGTGTTTTGTTTTGTTTTTAATTTGTTAATGCATGTCTTGTGACCTAAAATGTGATGTATCCTGGAGAATGTTCCATGCACATT
>NW_006399842.1:5813504-5849643 GCF_000299155.1 Elephantulus edwardii | reverse complement strand
AAATTTTGACTCAAGGGAGTGTCCAGGCAGCAAGGCAAGGTCTTTCAGGCAGCAGGGTATGGGTTCAGGTGGCATGGCAAGGAGTCTCTAGTTGGAAAGTCCCAGCCCTGCTGCGTGGATGTTCTGCATGCCACGTGCAATTTCAGGCCTCAACACTTGGAATTCTCTACCACACCATCTGGAAATTCTGATCCCCACCTCCTGGAAATCACAGCACTGCCACCTAGAAGTCCCTGCCCCACAGCCTGGAGGACATGGCCTTCCCATCTGGAGGATCTGGCCCCACAACCTGGACATTCTGGCCCCACCACCTGGAGAATGGCCCACTGCCACCCCACTGAATTGTGCCAGGACATAAGTATCACAGGTGAACCCATTTCATATTCTCCCCTTTCCTAAAGCTTAAGTTGCGTTGAGCCCAGGGCACCTTGAACTGGCCTACCTGCAGCAGTTGTCTGATAGAGGAGTTTGCTAATTCACAGGCCAGTTATGGGACTTGCCAAATTATTGAGCAACAATGATATCAGTTTGAGGAGTAAAATGGATCTAACTGAAGTCGTGGTCTTTCTAATAATTTCTTATATGTCTGAAAGTTGGCCAGTGAATAAAGATGACAGAAGAGTTTATGCCTTTAAGCTATGGTTTTGGAGAAAAATACTGAAGACCTTGTGGACTGCCAAAAAAACAAACAATTGTGTCTTGGAGAAAGAGCAAGCACAGTGCTCTACGGAGGCAAAGATGATAAAACTGTCTCACATACTTCAGACATATTTCTAAGAAATACTATTCCTTGCAGAGGGACATCATGCTTGGGAAGGTGGAGAGGTGCCAAAAGAGGCCAACCCAGAGCCAGGTGGATTTACATAGTGACTGCTGCAATGGGCTGTAGTGTCTCAGGACATTTAAGGACTCCCCAGGATAGGAGAGAGTTCAGATCTCTTCATAGTGTTGCTATGTGTCATACTTGACTCTATGGCACACAACAACAACAACCCTAATTTTGTTGTTGTTGTTGTTGCTGTTGATTGACTTTGAGTTGAGCACAACACATAGTGACCCTATGAACCAAAGGCCTGAAGCCCCTCTACAACTATCAATATTTATTAAACTTCATAGAGTTTCTGGAGGCATGCTGTTTAGGAACTGAATGTCATTCCTGCTTCCAAACATGTCACAGAATGTTATTGATTGAGTCACCTGCTATGCATAGTGACTTTATGTACAGCAACTCTGAACCTTTCCTGTCCTGAACCAGTCTCACTAATTATGACACACTAATCCCCATTGCCAAAGTTACTGTATCAATCCATCTCATCGGGAGTCTTCCTCTCCATCCTGCTGAGCATGATGTCCTTCTCCAAGGACAGATCTCACCTGGCCACATGCTCAAAGTAAGTGAGGCAGAGCTTCAAAATCCTAGCCTCCAAGGAGAGGCTTGGTTTCACTCTCTCAAAGACAGACCTATTTGGTTTTTTGGCAGTCCATGATACGTTCAAGACTCTTCTCCAGCACTGCACCTTGAAGGCATCGATTCTTTTTCTGTCATCTTTAGTCATTGTTCAACTCTCTGAAGCATAACAAGGAATTGAGAAGACGAGGGCCTGGATTAGGCACACCTTTGTATCTAGACTGACATCGTTGCTTTTCAGTACTCTCAGGGGTCCATGACAGTAGATTTCCCCAATGCAATTTATCTTTTGATTTCCTGACTGCTGGTATTAAGAGTATTGATTGTGGATCTGAGCCAGCTGTAATTGCTAACAACCTCAGTCTCTTTTACATCTATTATGGTGCTTCCTATTGGCCCAGTGGTGAGAATCTTTGTCTTCTTGATGTTGAACTTCAATCCATCTTGAAGACTACAGTCCTTGACCTTTTACACCAAGTGCTTCAGGTTTTCTTCAGTTTCAGGAAGCAAGGTTGTATAATCTTCATACTGTAATCTTCATACTGTAGGTTGTTGATGAGTCTTCCTCCAATTTTGATGCCACACTCTTCCTCATAAAGCCCTGCTTCCCGAATGATCTGTTCGGCATACAGATTGAAAAGGTAAGGGGACAGGATGCATTCCTGACACACTCCTTTCCTGATTTTGAAGTATGTTTCCTTGCTCTGTTCTGAGGACTGCTTCTTGGTCCAAGTATAGGATTCATATAAGCATGATCAAGTCTTCTGACATTCCCATTTTCCTCAAGGTTAGCCACAATTTATTTTTATCCACACAGTCAAATGCCTTTGCATAGTCAATGAAACAGATAAACATTCTTCCGGTCCTCTCTACTTTCAAGATCCATCTGACATTGGCAATAATGTCCCTAGTGCCATGACCTCTTCTAAACCAAGCCTGTATTTCTGGTAGTTCTCTGTCAATGTACTGTTCAAGTCTTTTTCTGCATAATCTTCAGCAGGATTTTGCTAATGTGTGATATTAATGGTATTGTTCAATAATTTCCACACTCTGTCAGGTCACCAATTTTGATTCTTATGGATATAAGTTAACCTTATTTAGTTGTTTTTTTTTTAATCATCTTTTTTATTTTATTATTTTTGTGTGTGTGTACTGTCAAATTGGATCTGACTGGTACAGGAGGAGATTGTCCCTCCTTCTCCAGCAAAGCATCTGGTGGATTCAAACCCTGTACCTCTGGTATTGCAGTGCAGCTTCTTACCCGTAGGCAACCTTCTTTAGTTTTAATTTGAACTTGCATACAAGCAATTGATGGTCTGTCCACAATCAGCACCTGGCCTAGTTTTTACTGCTGACATTGAACTTCTCCAGTGGTTCCTTCTACAGATGTAATCAAGCAAATTCCTGCACATCCCATTTGAAATCCCTGTGTATAGCCTGTGTTTATGTCTCTTATAAAAGGTATTTGCTATGAATAAATCATTGATTGTACAGAGTTCTATCATTCTAACCCAAGCTTCATTTCTGTCACCAACTCCATATTTTCCTACAACTGATCCTTCTTCCTGATTCCTAACTTTTGCTTTCTAGTCACCCATTATTGTTAAAGCATCTTGGTTACATGTTCGATCGATTTCTGACTTCAGCAGTTGAAAGAAATCATCTATTTTCTCCTCTTTGGCGCTGATTGTAAGTGTATAAATTTGAATAATAGTGGTATTAACAGGTCTTCCTTGTATGCATATAGATATTATCAGGTCTTCCTATAGATATTATCCTGTCACTCATCATATTGTATTTCAAGGTGAATCTAGAAATGGCCTTTTAACTATGAAAGCTACCCCATTTTTTTCTCACATTTTCATCTCCACCATAATAGATCATCCAATCTTAAGATTCAAAATGTCCCATGCCAATCCATCTCATTTCACTAACACCCAATATGTCAGTATTTATGTGTTCCATTTCTCTCTTTCCAATGTCCAATTTTCCTACATTCATGCTTCTCACATTCCAATTGTTAATTTCTTCTTACAACTGTTTCTCCTCCTTTGTGTTTCCAAAGTAGAGGGTTAGACTTCAGTTGCCATATCTATTAGTCTACTCTAAGTGTGCTCTGCTGTACATAGGGTTTTCAAAGGCCAGCTATATTTCAGAAGTGGATGGCAAGCCCTTCTTCCTAGTTTGTCTAAATTTGGATGTTCACTGTTAGAAGATTATCTGACAGAAAAGTATTTTTACCTCGCAGGTGAAAAACACTTCCTGTACAGAAATAACCAATACTTTTACTGCCCACCCACCAAAGTAAGAGTGACTTGTCTCTACCCTTTCCCTGCGACATCCCCATTCCTTACACACCTGGCTACCTGGTCAAACCCTCTCTTCCCAGCCATCTCTCAATATGATCACCAGTCACTTCTGTGATGCTTTGCACTACACACCACTACTGGTTTCTCACGCAGTTGTCCATCTCTTGTTTAGGAGAATGTAAGTCCAAATTCCATGTACCAACTACAGAGAGAGATTTTTGCTTGTGGCTGTACTGAGGGAAGATCCTGGCCACAGAGCTTCTGCTAAGTTCTGTGACTTACTGTCTCAGTTTACATTGCTGACACATGTTATGGAGAAATAAAAGCAACTGTGACCCAGCTTTGTTTGGGAAGTAAAATGAAAGCGCTCTCTTTGCCAACTATTGATAAATTGTACCAAATTATTACTATGCACAGAAGTGACAATGAAATTTGAGAAGGAAAAATGCAAGAGAACATAGCATGATCAAGATAAAGAAAAGAGGAGAGAAACCAATCTCCAGAACTGACTGATGCAAAGCCTTTGCAGGGTGTGTCTTTCCCTAGTTGAAATCTATGCTTTCATAATGCCACTTTATCATGGTTGATACTTTATTTGTTATAAACACATGTAAACTTGCAAGTGGCAAAGGCCTCGGATTAATACCTGATGGAATTGCAAAGTACAGAATTATGCCGATGCTTATGCCTCTTCCTTCCGAGTGAAAAGCTGCAGGTAGAAAATGGAGAATAAGATATCCATATTGGAAATTGGGGGGCAGGGGAAGATATACATTAATCAAATGTGCTCCCTGGCTAATGAGCTAAAGACTGATTTGAAATGAAGTTCTCTTGGAACCTGGAAAATTAATTCCACATAGGGTCAAAAATAAATATCTATCATGTCTCATCCCAAATCCATCCATATGCTGACCAAATATTTTGAATGAATCAGAAAATAGCATTTAATGTTAATTTGTTGTTGTTGTTGTTGAGTATGATTGAGTGAGAACCTACTCATAGCTGACCTTCCAGTGGGTTTTCAGAGGCAGCAGATTTCACTGGAGGGGTTTGCCCATCCATCTTCTGCAGAAGTGATTCTAACTGTGCGCTTTGGGGATTGCAGTGTAGCTCCTTACCACTAGGTCACCAGAACTCTAGGGAAAAAAAACCCAAAGAAAGGGGGGGGAAAGCTAACATTTATAATGGTTTGGAACATTTAACAATAGTCAGGCTCTTTCATATTTAAGTACTTACATACACTAATTGAGGATCTTTTGTATCTTACCTGAAGGACCCTCTCCATAAAGTTTGTGATAGTCTTTAATTCTCATTTTATGTTGAAAAAGACTAAAAGAGATAAAATTATTTTAACAAGTCACAAAGCTGCTAAGAGAATGCATAATTATGTTTCTCTGATTATAAATCAGTTACAGTCCCTACCGGCTTGTTATAATACAGAAATATTGTCAACAGATGGTAATAAGGAGCTGCATTGTCATTATAAAAGTGAGCAGTTCGAATCCACCAGTTAGAATATCTGTTGGAGAGAGAAGGACAATCTCCTCTGATGAGATTTAGTGCCTCTGAAAACCCGGTGGCAAATCAGCTATGAGTCAATTCTGATTACATGATATACAACAACACCACATATTTCTTTTATTTTAAAATATCTTTTTACATTTTGAAAGTAATTGGTATAGGACTATAACACATCTTCAAGTTATTTAAATAAAAAGAGAAGGAAATAATTATCTGAGATCCACCATTCAGTGATTACCAGTGAATGTTTGGGTGAAGAGTTTATTAAATATTTCTCCATGAATATATACAAAAATATGCATAAGATTTTATATAAATGAAATAATACTGAACATACTGTTCTAGAAGCTGTTTTATTTTTCACTTAGCAATATGTCATGGGCATCTTTCCATGTCAATAAATATAGATTTGTATCATCATTTTTAATTGCAACATAATTAGAAATCACAGTATTTAGCAAGGCAAAGAATGTCAGAGATTGTCTACTCCAACCTCCCATCCAGTGTAGAAATATTGCATATGACTTTTCTAGCTGATAATCATACATATTTTGGTGAATATTTTTACTTAATTATAACTGTGTGACTTGATAGCACACAACATAACTGACAAAATTAAGCAGAACTATAGCTTTCACCTGCTAAAATATACCTTCAGTATTAAACCCAATTATTATTACCGCTTTGTCCCTTCTCAACTAAGCCTTTCCCTTTCAAGCTAAACATCCTCAGTTCTATCTCTATTCCCTTAAGTTAAAATTCCTAACCTAACTTGAATATCTGCCTGAATACTATGCACCATTTACGCTCTAGTGGGTAGTATTAATAGCTCATCATTTGTGATCTGACCAGCATAGAGTATATAGTAGTGCTTTCTAGTTCAGTGATTCAGAAATGTTCCTTGGTCTATTATAGTCTAACATGGAATGCTCTGCAAAACTAACCAATAGGTAGGTAGAACTGGAATCAGAGCTATAGGTCTGCATGGAATCTTTGTTTTAAGATCTCTTCAGACTATGACCAACGAGGTCTTTATTGGATGGTTCAGACATGCAACAGCAGTAAGCCAAAGAATGTTTTTACTTACTGAAAAGTTGAAACTCTTAAGTCAACTAAAAATCTATAGATATCATGGACACCTCTATGGAACTTGACAAGGGACCTTATATATTAGTTCATCCAACTTTAAAAATAAACCAAACAACAATAACAACAAAACTCCATTATATTGTGAATTGGGTAAAGGTTTACAAAACAGGTTAATTTTTCATTCTTACCTATTTTGCTTCATGTCATTGCTTGCAATTTCTCAATGTAATATCCTTTATCTCTCTTCCTTCCTGTATTTCTTATTTTTCATAACTATTCCTTTCTGAATTTTGTCCTTGGCTAATGACACTTGCTACTTGAACTGCTAAATTACTGATTGTACTTATGAGTGGTGCCTCTCTAATGATGGCGTTCATCTTTCATATCTGACTTTTTTTGCATAGAAATTGAGCCACAGAGTAGAGTTTCATTCTAAGCCTGAAAGGTCACAAAATACCATGATCTTAGGGGTTCCACCAGTCTCTGATTTGGTCTTTTTTATTCTTTTGACTTGTATTGCACATTTTCTTCCATTTGATTTAGAATCTTTAAGTGTAATCTCTTTCAGAGAAGTTGACGGTAGTAGCCATGTACCATTTAATCCTTGTGGCCTCAGGGTCATTTCCCAAAGTTACTTTCTTTGTTTGTTTTTTTATTTGACAAGAACTGTAGACTGAAATGTTTAGAGTCCTACGGAACAACACATGGTAAGGAAGACAGGAAACCATGTTTTCTGGAACACTAATTAAGTAAATTAGTATTGCCAGAAACTTAGCAAAAATATTTTATGGAACAACTGATCAGATAACCCACATGATGAGAATTGGATTACTGCTTTAAATAACTGCTTCAAGCTCAGGGACCAAGTTCCCTTCTCAGAACTAATATGAAAACTTGCTCTTGGTTTTTGTTGTTATCTGGAAGTCTGGCTGGAGTAATTAAAATGCTAATTGAAAATTCACCATTCATCAGTGGTAAGCACAGTGAGTCAGTTTTCTTTACTCCTCCCCCCCACCCCCACTCCTCTTAAGTGTTTTCTCTCTGGTGATGGCAGATGTTGAGGTTGTGAATTCATTGTGTGTCCTACATGTAGAGAAATATTCTATTCATGCAGGGTTTCCCCTGTATTTTTGTTGATTGTCTACTTAAATTAACCTTCCCTAATGAGATGAAGATTAGGTGGCTATGTCTGCAATTTACTATCTGTGAAATTAGTTAGTCTGGATAATTCATCCCATGGGTGACAAGGGTGAGATCACAGAGTGAACTACCAGGTGAGGATGAAGGATGCAAAGAACGGTTCTTCTTGTGCCAGTCGTATCCACTGAGTCTGTGTTTGGAGAATGAAAGAAAATGTATAATACATTCAGCTTCTAGGCAATTCCACACTAGAATCAGTTTACCATTATAATCAACACATTCCACTGAGAGTTTAGCTGGGGCAGATATGCTATTTAGAATGTAAAACCACCAGATGTCAGTATTGGTTCATGGGAGCTGTAATAAAACTACCTTCTTGGCCAAACACTAAAATCTAACACTGGGAAAGAGATTGCAAACAGTGGTGAAATAGATTTTGTGAATTATTAAACACTTCTTTTTTTTTTTTTCTAGGTAGGAGGTAACTTCCCTTACTCAAAAAGAAAACTCATTACTGTAGAGTGGGAACCTCCATTTGATTACTGAGACTGCAATTCCCATAGTAGGAGACTGCTATCATTTTAGAACTGACTTAAATTAGCCATATATTGTTATAAGAATTCTAAGAAAATAGCCTTGTTATTTGTCAAGGTGAGGATAAAACTTTATAAGTGAATAAATTTGGCAAATGGCACTGTTCATCTACTGGAAATTAGGATTTGCTTTGTTTTTTAGAATTTATAGTATGTTTAGTATAGTATAGTTTATGTCTGCCAAACCTTCAAGATGGGATCATGGTTTGCATTGCTTTCAACATTAATTGGCTATGTTATTAAAGGAAATCATTTCCCATGGTTACTCTGTAAATACTGACTCTTCAAATAGTATCTTCTCATAGTGATGAATGTGAGATGCAAAATGTTTATGTGACCAACTAGTAAGTTCAACATATTTTAATGGCAGAGTTTCATATAATTACTCCACCAGTGTCTCTGGTAAAATGTCTGTGAAATGTCTGAATGCTACGCCCAAAAAGGCCAAGACCATAAATAGAAATGGGAATTGAATAAAGGAAAAAGTCAATGTAGTCTATTTTTATTACCGGGAAAGATTAACACAAGAAATGGAAGAAATGTGAAAGGTTATTTAAAACAAATCTTATTTTTGCTTTAGTTCTCATAAAATATACTCATTAACGTCCTTGAGTAACCTCATCTTAAACACAATCAGTTTGGGTAATTTTGTTAGTAAGGAAAATTTCATACGAGGTTTAATTTATCCACTGACAGTAGTGACAGTCTTTGTGTGTATTTGTCTGTCTACAGAAAACTCTAATCTATAGGACATTTAAAGACAGATAAATATCTTTTTGAGTTTCCTACGTCCTACAAGGTACATAATAAAGTGACTAAGATCTTGGCCTCTTAAATAAGACAATCAGAGGTTAAATTCTGACTGCCCAGATTATTAAGTGTTTGACCTTGAGAGAGTCAATTAATCTCATTAGGCATCAGATGAGCCATCTGAGAAATGTAAGCAATATTATTACCTATTTCATATGGATTTTGTAATTATTTTATTACTTTTTAATCCTCAAAAAATTATGGACATATAGGTTGACATGTAATAATTGTCTAACAAGTTTTATTGACTGTTATCCAACTGGATCAGGTCCCTTGACATTTTGACCAGTGTTCTGTATTTAGATTTCAAATATTTTTTTCTCTCTTTTTTTAAAAATATAATGTATGGAAATAAATTAAGGAGTTCAGGTGAATAAGAGCACCCAAAAATGCACCCTAGAAAGGATGATAAACCTTGCTCTCCTAAGTTTTGACAAGTTATAAATAGAGACCTCTCTCTGAAGAAGGATATCATTCTTAGATAAGAAAATGATCAGGTGAAAAAAGAAGATCCTAAATGAGCTGGATTATGTAAGTCTCTATAACATTGGGCTCAAACCTAAAACTATGATGACAGTTCAGGAGAGACAGTGTTTTGTTTTATTGCACATGCATCACTATGAGTCAAAACATATGCAATGGCACCTCACAGCATATCAGATATGATTTGAGGAGTCAGACTGGATCACATACATAACCTTCTGCATTCTCTAGTGCAACCCTACATTGATGCAGTTTGTGATGTATCAGATTCTTGGCAGAATCCTGTCATATAAATTTAAATTTAACACATCTGTTGCTTATCATCGTGTCTTTGTCTTAAAATTCTTTAATAAATGAAATCACATTCAGATTCATCTATGTCTGCTAGTTCTCAGTATATTTGTCCTCAACGAAAAGAAAACAAATCAGCTGAAGAAATAATACCACTCTTTTGTTTAGTCGATCAGACACAACGGTGTAAGAACTGTTTATTTAAATGAAATAATAGACCTGATCTGTCCCTTACTCTTGCCCTAGTCTTAGACGGATGTATGTATATGTTATACATCCATCTAAGACTCTATAATTAAAATTTATAAAACAAAAGAAAACAAATTATTAGATATTCTTCTTTGTGCTGCAAACATAGGTAAATCTTTTCAAAGCTAATCATTCAGAAAGCTTGTCATGAACTGACATATTCATCACCAAAATATGGGATAAAATAACTGGGCCATGATTATCAGTGGTTTGGAGATTATGTTGTGATCTAAATTGGCAGTTGTACAATAATGTAATCATATTCCATGATAGAATATGGTAAGATCATCCAATCCATTGTAAGAAAATTAGGTTGAGATAAAATACTGTTAATTTGATCAAAGCCTTGGTCTGATGTAAGAGAGTTTCTCTGGTATGTGGTCTACATTGCCTCTTACAAGAAGAAAGACAAGAGAGAAGAGAGAGGTGAACAGAAAAGAAGGAACCTCACTACAGAGAAGAAAGAAAATCTCTAGAGGTCCTTCTGTTGAGGCTCACCAAGACCTGGGGAAGACACATATAGATCTCCAAGGAAGTTTGGACCCACAGATGCTGAAATTACACAGAATGGTTCTCCAAACCTAACACTGAGAGAAAGCATTGTTCTAGAGGGGGCACCCTGGACCTTGACTTCTACCCTCTTAAATTGTGAGAGAATGCATTTGTTCATTAAAGTTATTCACTTGTGATAACAATATGAGAGCATTAAGGTGTAGTTTTGGTACTGATAAAAGCTCAGAAGGAAGTAAGGAGCTCTTTAACACTGGAGATGGCACAGACATTAACAAGTAGTAGCAGAGAAATGACAGCAGCTGAACCACAAAACTGAGACAATGTGGGAACTAACCACCAAAATAAGAGAGCTTCCTTGTGAATTCTGATGCCTCTCGGTACTTGTCAGCTAAACTAGAGTTACTGGCTCATGGAATAAGAGAGTTGAACACATTTGGACTGAGATGTACTGGCACAGCATGGTATATCCAGGTACTCATTAGTAAAGTTAAGACACTTTGTTATACTGAGCTGAAGACAGAGGTAATGCTGGACGAAGAGAGCAAGATACAAAAAGACCAAAGAACTGAGGAACAGAAGAAACAAGTAGCACAGGAAACAGAGATACTCCAATCTGAAAAGGTAGGATAGGACTTGGGTTCTTAAAGGATAGAATCATAAACTGCTGAGTCTCAACATGTGGGGTCATGTCCTCCTAGTGTTCATTGAGTTAGACCTTCACCAACTTTTTTCTGGACTGTGTGGTTGTCATTCATAAGTGCTGAGCTATGGGATTGGATCTTCTAATCAAAGACAAGGGAGCAGAGCTGCTTTGTCCAAAGATAAAAGATTGGAACCTGCCAAAACCAAGGATATGGAGATGCCATTTAGTTAGACAGGGAAACAGGGCTGCCCTAATCGAAAGGAGCTAAGTGTCGATTCCAGTAAGCCTAGAAGGTATAGTCCACGGCCAAGGAACTTCCAAGCCGAATGCAGAGAACACAGCCAACATCCAGAATCAGGAGGTCAAGGCCACAGCTTGGATTGTCTCACAGAGGATATGACATTTTAGGTTTTAGAAAGCTAATGCAAATTTTTCTGCTGGCAGCTTTGCTTGCTTGGTGCACTTTATTTCTGCTTTTCTTTCATTTTTTTCTGTTTGTCATGAAAAATGTCTACTTGGTGCCTACTTTACCGTTGTAGTTTAAAAGCAGATAACTCATATTAAGAGATTTCACAAGTTAACAGATGAAAGAGAAATCTGTCTCAAGTTGGAATTTGAATTTGGGCTTTTGAGATGACATGATATGGGTTTTGTATGTCACAATGACATGAAATTTGGAGGACTAAATATGCTATATCTTTGACTTAATTTTGTCTCTCAAAAATATATGTCAAATTAGCTAGGCTATTATTTGCAGAGGTTTGGAAATTATAAAAAGATACATTGGGACTCTTATGTAATCATTACCTATAATGTGATCTGATTTTACCAATCAATCAGTTATAAGGGGAAAAGGGTGGGATACAAAAGTCTTTCTCGATGACAGTCAGGTCTGGTCTGGTGGCATATTCCACAGAGAGTGGTGCTGTTAACTCAAAGATTGTTCCACTCTGGTGGTTCAAATCTGCCAGTGGCTTCACAGAAGAAAGATAAGCAATCTCTTCCTCTGTGATTTACAACCTAGTATATCAGCTATGAGTTAGTTCCAACTTAATAGCAATGAGCGTTTTTGTTTGTTTCTTCGTTGAGTTCGAAAACAAGACAGAAGCAGGCAAAGAAGAAAGCTCCTAGTTACCACTAAAAAGGAAGGGAAAAAAAGGTATACCCTTTGGAATAAGGGTTTGTGAGCTGAGGAGCCCCTGTACCCTGGAGAAAATTGATGCCAACACATATAAACCTTCAAGGAGTACTGAGTCCACAGATGTGGAAGGGCACAAGAACATTCAACTAGAGTAAGCAGAGAGAGAAAACCTGCTTGAGAAGTTGAGAGCTGAAGTCCTGTACTGTGGAAGAATGTATTTGTTCAATAAAGTAAATCCCTTGTATTGATAGCACAGCAGCACAAGATAACTAAAAAACTAAAGTTAAAGTTCCTACTCATTGGAAGAACCAGGAATTCAATTCATCACTAACGCTTTGCTTGTTTGTTCTAATTACACCTCAATGTTCACAATTTGTATTACCAAAACCAACTAAATAAACAATTTGTATTATCGAGACAATTTGATAAAATTATGACAAATTTATTATTCTAGGGTCTTGTGTCATCTTCTTCATCTTCAATGAGTCTTATGATTTACATAATGATCAGAAATTTCATTCATGAAATGAGGTATTATAAAGTACCATTAATGTCAGAAGTATGAAGGTCAGGTGGTCTAGTGGTAAGAAGCTGTGCTGCAATCCTAAAGGTACACAGTTCAAATCTACCAGTTGTTCTGTGTGAGAGAAGGATGGTCAATCTCTACCCATTCAATTTGTTGTTGTTGTTAAGTGCCATTGAGTCATAGGTGACTCATAGCGACCCTATGAAGGAAAGATCTGAACACTTGTGTAACTTTCATCATTTCTCCAAGTTCATAGGGTTTCTGGAGGCTAGCTATTTTGGAAGTGGATGCCACTCCTGCTACTGAGCTTGTTTTAATTGGGGAGCTCCCCCATGGGAGCTGTCCTCCATGGGTAACCATGATCACATTTGATGTATCAGTGTCACAGTGTTTAGCATCAGAGCAACAAGTTACCTCTGTTCAGTAAATGGACTGACCAGTGCTATACTGCTTAGAAGAATGTTTGACAAAAAACAATTGAAACCAGGCCTGAGAGTTGCAGATTAAAATAACCCACCTTTAACTTGGTAACATAACTTTCTATCCACCAGGCCCACAGAGCTCTATGTTGATGTTGTTGTTAAGTGCCATTGAGTCGTAGATGACTCATAGTAACCCTATGAAACAATTCATTCATGGGAGAGCTCCACCGAACACTGTCCACCACGGGTAACCATTACTGCCTCTAAAACCCACTGGATGGCCAGCTATGGCTTGGTTCTGACTCAATGGTAAACAACAAGAAAAATGGGTTATTTTAACAAGGTAATAATCCAAAGACAGTGCATTGTCATGCTCTGAGTATATATTTAGCAATTAATAACATTAACTTTCAGAGTATTGTTCCATTTTCAAAGATGAAATAAAAACCACTCACAGAAGATTTGAGCAGCTAATAAGAAAATCCACTTTAGTGTGTCTTATTCAAGAATTGGAAGGAAAGAAAAAAAAATATAACAATGAAAACTTAATTAATTTGAGAAAATGTTGGATACCAGCACATAGAACCATACATATTGAATCAGAACATCATAGTATATTCTTGAAGGAAGATTTTATTATTATATATAAATACATTCTGGTAAATTATCAGAACATACACAAAATTATAAATATCCAGTCTTTCCCCAGTATTGTACAGTTGTGGAAGCTGAAGATTGGAGAGGGAAGTTATTTGTTCAAGGTCAAATAAAGAGTATGAAAATATACAATCTAATAAGCATAGATGAAAATTAAAGAATTTAGAATTCTGGGAACTGTTTTTATTTCTGTTTGGTTCGTTAGTTTCAAACATTTTTTTGAGACTATGTTTAAAATCACTAGACAGAAGGAACCCAAAAGATCTGTCAATTCAATGATCCCCAAGGTATTGCAAGGTATTGTCTCTGAAATGGCATACATGGCAGATACGGTTTTTCTCTTTTTCTCTTTATCATTTTGTCCAACTGTCCAGATAGCTACCACTTCCTACTCTCAATTCAGGCTATGATGCTGCCTTGTGCCTTTTGAAGGAGAAAGTGAAAAATTTGCTGAGGCAGAGAGAGTCTCAGAGGCAGGTGGGCTGATATGTTCACGGGGGGCCCTCAGGAAGATATGAGAAAGGAGAAATGTTGGATCTTTTAAAAAAAGACGTATTTACTTAAAATTCCATCAGTAAGATACCTAAGAAGTTTCACTCTAGGGGAAAATGGAGAATTCACTTACAAAAGTAAATTCAAGTTCACTACTGGTCCCAGTGGAGGAAGATGGAGCATTAGCTGGCTAAGGCTTAATATGAAAATCAACAAACAAACAAACAAACAAACAAAATCAGGGCAGTAATAGTAGGAGCCATGAGAAACCTCTTCTTATCCTGGCTGCTCCACTAAAATATTTAAGTGACCTTGGATATGTTGCTCTTCCTGTCTGTATCTCATTGTTTTCCTTTGCATATTAACTGACTAGATTTCAAATCCCATTGCATTTTAACATTCCTTGATTTTACATTTGTTAGACACAGGCAGATAGGAAAATAAATATATAAGTAGTCTGAAGTTGTAGAATTGGATGTCTCTGTTCTGCAGCATATTTTTGAAAAATATTCCAGATGTTGTTGGGACATGCCATTCTCCCAATTACCTGAGTGCAGAGATGCGTGATGCTGTCTTTAGTCACTGACTGACATTAATCATGTCAGCTCCCTTTTCTACAAGAATGACTGCTTTAATGGGAAACTCCAGCCACTGTCAACATGCCAGGGGGTGTGAAGAAGGAGGAGTAGATGAATGGGAGGGTGTTATTAAAAAGGAAATGATGGATGAGGAAATCAAGCCCTGGGTGCTAAGAGGGGGATGGGGTTGAAAGGGAAGTTGAAACAAGTCTTAAGGTAGCATGACTTCATTGTCTTTGAAAAAAACGTAACAATATTCAGCCTCGTACTGAAGTTCCTTTGTCCTATTTAGGGAACTTTGATGACCTACAGAGTAAGGAGTTTTACTGCCAACCCAAAGGCGAAAGGTTCTGATTCACCAGCTGCTCTGACAAAAAAGAAGACGGAACATCACCTCCCATGGGATTGACAGCTTCTGGAAACCCTCTGGTGAGTCAGCTACTAGCCGCTGATTGAATGCTACTCTACTTATCTTCATTCACATGGATTTATGCAATGGAGATCGTACAGTATATTGATTAAGAGTGCTGCTGTTTAACAGCCTGTCTTTGAACTCTGTGTTTAGTAATTTTCTAGCTGGATAACTCAATGTTCTCATCTGAAAATTAGCAATAAAATGATGTTTGTTCAATAGTATCACCCAATGACTTAACAAGATATGAAGTGATGATTGTAGGTCACAACACACACTAAACATCTCTACAGTTAGTTGTTGTCATCACCTTTTAAATCTGTTAGTTATTGGTTTCATGCATATCACTTAATTTAGTCCTTACAAAAATTCTCTAATGTAAGCAGAGAAAACGTCATTGTTATACCTCAGATGTTGTCGTTGTTGACTGCCATAGAGTTGAGCATGACTCATAGCGACCCTATGAACAAAAAAACCTGAAGCCTTTCTATAACTAGCGTCGTTTCTCAAAATTCATAGAGTTCCCAGAGGCATGTTGTTTAGGCAGTGGGTGCCGCTCCTGAGAAAACCATAATTAAATGATAATGTCAGCTAAGATAAGATGCTACAGAGGCATAATATGTAAGTATTTGATTGCTTGGTGGCTTGATCCCACCCTGTGGCTTCACAGGAGACAGACTTGGCCATTTGGTTTTTTTGCAAAACCATTTGGGGATAGTTAGACCCTGTAATATGGCTTGTTATTAGTTGAAATCATCAACTTGAAAACACCTAACAACAATATCAAATGTATTCCAAACCTGGGGCAAAGATAAAAGATTGTCTCACAGGCCAAGAAATAAATACGTAGTACTAAGCACCAAAGATATATCAGAAAGGTCTTGTGCTTACAACAAAACAACTATTGGAAATAGTCTTACTTTAGTGAAGATAAAGGAGGCTTAGTGAAAGCACGTGGCTTGCTTTGAGGTCAATTAGGGAAAAGATGAGAATTTGAATCCTGCTCTTAGACGGTAAACAGAGTGGGTTTCCCTCCCTTGGCCTTTTTTAATCTGAATGCTCCCCTAAATGTATGGTTAACCCATTCACTCACTCACTCACTCTCCAAGGCAACTCATAGCCTCAATTGGGTTTCTGAGGTTATAAGTCATTACAAGTCTACCCATCTTTCTCTCAGAGCAGATGGTGTATTTGAATCACCAATGATATTCAGCTTTTGGATTACCAGTACAATTTGCTGCAGACTACATCAACAGAGTTCCCTGGTTCAACTACTACATGATTTCTTTATTTTGGCAACATGGACAAATGTAAAGTCTGCATTGTTGTTGTTGTTGTTAGGTGCCATTAGAGACTTTATAAACAATAGATATAAACTGAGAGAACTGTACATACTTCATTTTGTGCCTGGCCCCCAGAAGCAGGCCAAATTCTTTGCCCTAGAGGCAGTCAATTAGGAGAGAAAGCAACCTCAAAATAACCACAAGAATAAAGGGGGCTCTTACCTCAAGGTCAGCCATCTGTGCCTGGTGCCCTTGTAAATTTTAAGCAACCAATCCTGAGACTAAGGTGCGTGTGATACAGGCCATGGTCTTCACAATCATTTGTTAATGCATCAGAGAGTTGGACAATGACCAAGGAGGACAGAAGGAGGATTGATGCCTTTGAGCTGTGGTGCCGGAGAAGAGTATTGAGAATACCATGGACTGCTAGGAAAACAAACAGATTTGTCCTGGAAAGGGTTAAACCGGGTGGCTCCTTGGAGGCAAGGATTCTGAGGCTCCATCTAACATACTTTGGACATGTTGTGAGGAGAGACCGATCCTTAGAGAAGGACATCATGCTTGGGAGGGTGGAGGGATGGCGCAGGAGGAGAAGGCCCTCTATGAGGTGGATTGATTCAGTGACTGGGATAATCGGGATGGGAGTGTCAGAGACAGTGTGATTGGCACAGGACAGAGCAGAGTTTAGGACTGTTGTATATATAGGGTCACTATGAGTCGCAAGCGACTTGACGGCACCTAACAAGAACAACAACAACACAAGAACTCGCATATGTGACACAGGAAAGGTGTGTGACACAGGAAGGGGCAGAGGTGGGCTGACTGGCTTAGGTATGAACCAATCACAAAACGACCCATTAACTGCTCCCCTGACCCACCAATCATGTTCTCAATTACCTCATCCTGGTAAACCTGCCGTACCTTAACCCATAAAAGGGCTTGTAAACTGTCACCCGTGGTTGCCATTTTCTACTGAATGGTGGATCCTGCATGTGTGCTGTAGTTTGTTCTGCAGAATAAAGCACTCTTGCTATTTGCATACGTGAGTCAGTGGTTTCTTGGGTGGCTATTTACAGACCTAACAGAACCATATCCTCACAACCTCTGACATACTTATACTTGAACCTATTGCTGCAATCACTGTGTCAATCCATATGGTTGAGGAACTTCCTTTCTTTTTCCGACCTCTCCTTTTCCAAAAAATTACGTCCATTTTCAAATATGAAGTCTCTTCTAGAAATATGCTCAAAGTATGTGAGATGAAGCTTTATGATCTTTGCTCCCAAGGAGCACTCTGGCTTCACGTTCTCTAAAACACATCTATCTATTCTTTTGGCAGTCTATGGAAATTCCGTACTTTTCTCCAAGTGGTCTTCAAAGGCATCAATTCTTCCCTCTAATCTTGATGACACACTCTTCTTCATAGAGTTCAGCTTCTCCAATAATTTGTTCAGCATAAGATTGAATAGATATTGAGAGAGGATACATTCGTGATGCAAACTTTTCTTAATTTTAAACCATGAAGTGTCCCCTTATTGTGTTCATACAACAGTCTCTTGGTCTATGGATAACTTTTGCATGAGCACAATTAAGTGTTCTGGGATTCTCATTCTTCACAAGGTTAGCCATACTTTGTTATGATTCACACAGTAAAATCCCTTTGCATAAAGCACAAATATACATTCTTCTGATATTATTTGCTTTCAACAAGGATTCATCTGATATCAGCAATGATATTAGTGATGTCACAACTTCTTTTTAATTGCTGAAGAATATTAAAAAAATAACTGGAACAGCACATAGAGAACTGTCAGAAGTTTAAACAAAATTTAAAAGAAAGTCTCCATTAATATTTAAATGATGTACCCCTTTTCAGCAGGAAGTAGCTAAGAGAATACGCCATCCCCTTTTCCTTATTACTCAGGGTGAAGTCTCTCTCAGGGAGGAGTGATAGGGAATGGCAAAGGATACACTGACAAAGAAGATTAATCAGAACTGGCTTTGACAAGCACTGTGGCATTTGGACAAGAACAAACTGGGAGGAGGGTAGAGAGAATAGTGCAACAATGAATGAGTGGAAGCCCAAAATCTCTGTAAATGTTTATGAAAATTAATAAAATATAACTATAGAAAAAAAAATAAATTATGTACCCAACTCACTTTTTCATGGTTTCCAGCAATGATTCTTAAATATATTTTTCTCTAAAAGTATTTAAAAATCAAGAATTAATTGCTCTACAGGCTAACTTATTACATAAAACAGTGTGATGGCTTATTCCAAGAGCTTTGAAGATAGGGACACAGGCCTGAAATTATATTCCATTTATCAGTTCTGTACTTTTAGAAAGATTACCTTTTAATAAAACCACAAAGTTCTTATCTATAAATGAAAACAATATTTTCTCTGAAAATTGTTGTAAAAAGTAATTACTTTTTTAATTATACCAGTTTATTTACAAAATTCAAATACATTATTTTCCAGCATCTCCATTCATCAAGTTATACAACTCCATGATTAATTCCCCCTCCTCCTGCACATCCTCATCCCTCTGCTTCCACCCTTCTCCCACCACCCTAACTTGGGAGGGACTGGAAAGCATTATGCTGAGTGAACTAACTCAGTCCCACAAGGACAAATATTGCATAAAGCCATTATTGTAGAATGAGTATAGGGATCCAAGAAGTAATTATTAAAACCAAATCACACTCACTGTCATTCAAGTGGGTTGTGACTCCGCAATCCTCCACCAGGTTCCTGAGGCTACAAGACTGAAATAGGAGTGGGTTGTTTCATCTTTCTTCTGTACAGTTGGTGAAGCGGAACAACTTTGGTTTAACAACCCAACATGAAATACTACTCTAAGACACCATATTTATCTTTTAGCAAAGAAAACTGTTTACAATGCTTACTTTAATTTACGCAAAAAGTCCTCCCATATGTAGTTATTTTCAGTTGCTTCTCACTTATGCACTTGCTCCTTATCCAACATTTTATACTAACTTTGAAGAAATTCTCAGTTGGCAACTCTTTTGGTCATTGTGTTGTCAGGCTTTGACCAGACCTGGAGTGACTTCCAAGGACCATCTCAAGTGATAAATTGAGGTCCTAGTGACAATTGAGTTATACAACTTAAGTTAAGCATTGACATACTTTCCCCCATTCATCTGCATCATCTTGGTGCAGCTACAAAAGACAGGTGATGGCATGATGACATCAGGTCTAAGATGGGCAGGGAGACCAAGCAAAGACCTAAAAGTACATTAGAGGCCTGTGAGGACAGGTGGCAAAAAGGGCGAAGGGAAGGGATCTGGTTTTGGAAGGCTGTGGGCAAAGGAAAACAGGACAAGATGCATCCCTGCCTACAGTAAGTGATGGATTGTTTGGGAGGAAGAAGAGCAAAGTCCCCAGGAAGGCTGATTGGCAAGCAAGACCCAACCTCCACCATTCCTAATCTCTGTGGGCTGTGCAGCAGTAGGGATGGTGTGGCGGACACAGGAGTTCACCTCTACCGTACACACCTCCAGACAAGGTAAGCAAGTCAGAGAAGGGAGAACATAGATACAGAAGACATTTTTGAGAGTTGTGCACCACAACTCTCCAGGAACATTGAAATTACATACCTACCTCCTCTTCTTTGTAACCTAACTGCGCCGGCAATTGAGAAGTGAGGATATATAGACATATCTTTTATACAGATGATTATGATCCACATTGAAATCAGTAAGTAAGCATTTTAATAAGTATCTGTTTTGAATTGATGCCTTCGAGCTGTGGTTTTGGAGAAGAGTGTTGAATATCCCATGGAATGCTAGGAAAACAAACAGATTTGTCCTGGACAGTGTGAAGCCGGGCTGCTCCTTGGAAGCTTTGGGCATGTTGCAAGGAGGAACCCCTCCTTGGAGAGGGACGTCATACTTGGGAGAGTGGGAGTGGAGGGACAGTGCAGGAGAGGAAGACCCTCAATGAGAAAGATTGATTCAGTGACTGTGGTAATGAGGGTGTGTCAGAGATGGTGAGATTGGTACAGGATAGGGCAGAGTTTAAGGCTGTTGTACATAGGGTCGCTATGAGTTCCAGGCGACTTGATGGCACATAACAACAACAACAACAACAATGCGTTGTTCTTATATTAATCCTAATTAATATACTGGTGTAGCTTTTACTTCTGAATCAAGAATATAAGGCACAGGGTATCTTACCAGGCATACGGTACATACAAAAATTGAAAATCAACTCTTGGTTGGTTCTACATCCATTCAAACATCAAAACATTAACCTTGAAAAAAAAATTGTCCCAGAGGATATATAACTTTGATGCAGTTTATTCATAAACTGAAGAATGTTTAGATTTCCTTTAATATCATTTATCACCCTCAATTAATTTTTGTTGGATATTGAAGAAGTCATAAATATAAAACATAAGAATCGGTATGGAATACCATGGCTATTGCATCACTGTCCAATAGATCTTCTTTTATGAAAGAAATAGTCCCTCTGATGCCTCACACAGAATGTAGCTAACTTGACTTTCTCATTAGATTAAGATCAAAATAGCAGCTGAACACTTATCTTTCTGGAGATTCTAAGGAGAATATATCTCCTTAGTAAATTTATTTTTATTTAGGTGAAAGTTTACCAATTATGCTGGGTTGTTGGGGGGTTTGTTCACTCAATCATCCACAGAAATTTTGTTTTATAATATTAGTTATAATTTATTTATTCTACCTATGTTTTAGCTCAACGTCTCCTTTATATATGTTCAAAGCCAGTGACAATACTGTTTCCATTGTCACTTTTATATAATTCTCTTGTTCTTTTTGGTTTTTGTTCTCTTCATGTATTTTTACAACTGGCTTCCTCTTCCATTCTTAAAAAGCCCCTACTGATTATATAAGATCACTCAGATAATTAATGTTGTTGGTGTTGTCAGGTGCTGTCAAACCACATATGACTCACAACAACCATGTGAACAACAGGTTTGAATCCTGTCCTACCCTGCACTATCCATATCCTCTCTGACACACTTAAGCCCATTGCTGCACTGCAGTCACGATATCAATTTATCTTTTGCTGACCCTCCACCTAGCTAAATAGCAGCTTGAATTCCGTTTTCAGCCCTAGCCCATCTTTGCCTTGTAGCATACTCATGTGTTCTTGAAAACTGTTGGGATGGGGAGCCATTATTCTACCCACCTTAACCTGGCCACTACTGCCATTGAGTTGGAACCACCTCATAGCAGACCCTTCACTGGATTTTGAAGACTTTAAATCATAAGAGACTGAATCGTCCATCTTCTCTCTCGGAGCTGCTGAATTTGAACCAAGAGATAAGTGTAACCATTGGGTTAGCAGAGCAATTCCTTGTAGTCTGTGTCGCCAGAATTCACTATTTTTATTTCTTTTTTTAATTTTTTTTTCCTGTGTGTGTGTACTGTCAAATTGGATCTGACTGGTACAGGAGGAGATGGCCCCTCCTTCTCCGGCAGAGCATCTGGTGGATTCGAACCACATATTTATGGGATTGCAGTGCAGCTTCTTGCCACTAGGCCACCAGAGCTCCCCCACTATTTTTATTTCTAACCTCACAAATTAATTGCTTTGAATTTCATCTAAAAGATATAACATATTATATACTTTCATCTATCTTCATTTATTGAACATTATATTTTATTGTTTGCTTTGCCTTTGCTTTTATTTCATCTCTATATTAATACTTCTATAATAGCTTGCCTCCGGGAAAACCCTATGAACCTGGAGATAGGATTAAAGACACCCAAGCATTGAGGACTCTCCTTCATAGGGTCACTATGAGTAGCCTACAACTCGACGGCACTTACAACAATAACATCAACATAGAGAGAGAACAGCTGGCCCAGTGGACAGAAAGCGATGCTGTCAAGCCAAAGGTGGGTGACTTTTAATCCTTGGCCCTCAGGCCTGTCTTTCACAGTTTTTTCTTCAGACATTCCTCTAGGTCATATACTCTGGTGTACAAGTTGCCGTCCCCATGGTCACTTATGGTTGCTGTGAGGCTGAACACTGTGATACTGATGTGTCAAATGCATTAATGGTTGGTTACCCAATGTGGACAGAGTGTGGTGGTGCTCCCGCATTAAAACAAACTTGGAAGCAGGAGTGGCATCCACTTCCGTAGTAGCTTGCCTACAGAAACCCTATGAACCTGGAGAGAGGATGAAAGACACACAAGCATTGAGGACTCTATTCATAGGGTCGCTATGAGTTGCCTGTGATTGGACAGCACATAACAACAACAAGAACAACAATATTAATACTTTAGTCCTTCATTGTTCTGGAGTATTTGAGTATAAATTTTATTACATGTCATATATCCATTCTATTTGAGTTATTTACAAATTTTGTCCAGTTTGAATAAATCTACAAACTTTGCTGCTCAAAACTGTGCAGAGATCTGCCTTTAATTCTATTTGGTATGTATCAAAGTACAGGATTACTTGGGTATAGACATTTATGTTTAGCTCCAATGGAAATTACCATTCCGTTTTCAAAAAGTTTGCTTCCTATTTTGTGTTTCCACCATTCATGGACGAGCGTTCCAGATACTCTACATCATCATCCACATTTTCTGTTGTCAGTCTTTATCTTCTCAGCTACTCTGCCCATTAAAAAGCATTTCTGGGGTTGTAAAGAAGTATATTCTTGTGGTTTGATTTAACTTCTCTAATAACTAAATATATATTGCAATTTTCATACCCCTCCTAGTAGGTATGCAAAATCTTGCAACCGCTGGAAAACAGTTTGGTGCTTCCTTAGAAAGTTGAGGCTAGAAATACCATTTGACCTAGCAAGTCCATAGTAGGTACATAACCCAAAGAAATGTGAACTGCCAGTGCAAATATAAAATGGTGCAACCAGTGAAAAGCTGTTTGATGCTTCCTTAGAAAGTTGAAACTGGAAATATTATTTAGTCTAGCAATCCTATTACAAGGTATATATCCCAAAGAAACAAGAATTACAACAAAACCCTACAGATTCACACCCATGTTTATTGTATTATTTACAACAGCAAAGAGAGACAATTCAGGCATCTATCAATAGAAAAATGGCTATAAAAGCCATGTTTTACTCATACAATGAAATATTATGTATCACCTTAGAGAAATTGTAAAGTATTTATATAACATGAATTAAACTAGATAGAATTGTGCTGAGTGGCACAAGTCAGTCACAAAAGGACATATAAAACTACTAATATAAAAAGCTAAGGAATGCCCCAAATCACTGGTAATAAGAGAGATACAAATCAAAACCACAATGAGATACCATCTCACTCCAATAGCAGTGGCAAAATGTAATAAGACAGTAAGTAATATATGTTGGAGAGGATGTGGGGAGAGATAGGAACTCTCATACATTGTTGGTGGGATTGTAAAATGGTACAACCATTCTGGAAGGCAATTCAGTGCTTTTTCAAAAAGCAGAATGTGGAAATTCCATATGACCCAGCTTGGAATATACCCCAAGAAAATGAGAACTGAAGCTCAAGTGGAAATTTGTACACTAACGTTCATAGCAAAAACATGGAAACAGCCCAGATGTTCAACCACAAATGAACGGATTTAGAAGTTGGGGTATATCCATACAATGGAATACTACACAGCATGTAAGAGAAATGATTTTGTAAATTACTACCAAACTTGGAAGGAACTGTAGAGCATTATGCTGAGTGAAATGACTCAGTCCCACAAGGACAAATACTGTATAAAACCATTATTATAGAATGAGCATGAGGATTCAGAGGGGGGTTGGGGGTGGAAGCAGAAGGGTGAGGATGTTAATCATAGGGTTACACAATTCCATGGTGGGAGGTGTAAAGAAAATGGTAAGGATCTTTTGTGGAAGACAATGTATTTAAACTTTGTAAATAAATCAGAATAAAATTTAAAACAATAAGAATAACAAAAAAGCTAAGGAAATTTTATACACTGACAGAATCAATCTTGAAAGGTTAACAAGGATGAGGAAGGAGAGGGAATAGAGCAAAAATTAATGAAAAGATAAGCTGAGTGAAGGAAAAGGCAATATACAATAAGGACTTACAGACATTGTAATTCATCAATTACTTAAGTCAATTGCAATTAACATTAAAAACAAAATGTCCATGAATGATTGAATAAAAAGTCAAGTTTGCTGCTTTCACTCAAATAAAATTTTTTAAAAAGTAATTTGATTTGTTTATAAGCCACTTTTTTTCATATATCTGCTTTTATGCTGTTTCTGTTTCATTTATTTACTTTTAAAACGGGATTAAATTTATTTTTTTATTTGTAGAACTCTGAATCCTTTGTCTGATAAATGCATTGCAAATATTTAAATTTACTTTATGATTTGTCTTTTTACTTCTTGAGCAATATTGTTCGCTGAACAAAAGTTTTTTCAGTGAGCTTTTAAGTAAACCAGTATATGAGAAAAAATTAATTTTTTTTTAAAAAGTGTTTTTTAATAGCACTTTCTTATACAATCATTCATAGACATTTTGTTTCATAACATTAATTACCATTGATTCATGTAATAAGTTAATTGCAATGTCTAATCAATCCCTTATTGCTTACTACTTTCCTTTCACACAAAAAAATATTTATTCATATTTACTACCCTTACTTTAGTTCGCCTCTCTTTATATTAAGAGATTGAAAGTAATTCTAATATTAGTTTTATTATTTATTAAAACATATTTTTTATTCTAGTAAACCTACTTTTTTTAACTTTACAGTTTGTGCTTTTGATGCCTATTTAATATAATGTTGTTGATTGAAAGTTGATTATTTAAAAACTTGCCATTTCCTATTTATGGAAGCAATCAAAGTAGCAAAGAAATAAAATTCCCTTCTTAAATTTATCTAGCCAATTAAGTGACAGGAGCTCTGGTAACCTAGTGATAAAAACCTGTGCTGTAATCCCAAAGGGATGCAGTCCATATCCACCAGCTGCTCTGCAGGAGAAGGATGGACAATCTCCTCCTGTGAGATTAACTGCGTCTGAAAACCCACTGGAGGGTCAGCTATGGGTTCTACATGACTCTGATGGTACTCAACAACAACATAACAATTGAATGAAAGTAAGGTAGTATGTGTTTTAGGCATAAAATTGTAATATTTCCGGTTTGGGACAAGCCTTAACTCATTCACATTTGTTCATAGTATCGAAGTCAAGAGGTCTTTCAAAACTACGCTTGAAAATCTGAGTGACAAGCTGCTCGTCCTCCCAAATGAAGAGGCTTAAATTGAAATGTAAGAGTTTGATCTCTGGCTTAAGATAGGTATCAACTCTGGCTCTGCTGTTATAAGGTCTGTGGCATTGAGTAAGCTGCATAGCATCTCTGTGTCTGTTTCTTTATTGGTTTTAGTAGAAACATAATAACCTATCTCACAGGGCTATTTTGAGGATAATGTGAAATAATGCCAACTTCTTACTTTGGAGAGATCTCTGCATGTAGTAAATTCTAGACAAATAAAAGTGTTATTGCTGTCTCATACTTGAAAAGCTCAGTCTAAGTTTAGCATTTTTATGGATTAAAATTGTATTCTGCACTTACAGCACCTTCAGAACAAAGCACAGTCCTCTCTTGATTTATATGGAACCAGTCACCCTGTTCCCTTTGAGCATTCTTCTACCTAGGAGTAACTCCAAGTAGTTTAAATCTCACCACAGGTGTTACCCTTTAAAAATGTTCCAGGACTTGTGTCAAAGATTTTATGTTGTAGCTGGGTTGGTTTTTTGTTTGTTTTTTATCTCGTTTACTGAACTTTTTTTATTTTGTTAGGTGTCGTTGAATCAGAAGTGACTCATTGCTGACCCTCCAGCAGGTTTTCAGGGGCTTTATATTGCAAAGAGAGAGACTGACCATCTTTCTCTCGTAGAGCAGCTGGAGGATTTAAACTGCATGCCTTTATGGCAGAACAATCTCCTATCCACTAGGCTACCACAACGCCCTTAGCTTGTTTTATTAAAAAAAAAAAGTTCTTACAGCATAAGATAGTTAACCAAAAAAAGCTGTTAGAGTGGAGTTTTTTAAAGAGTGAATGAAGATATAGTTCCTGTATATTCTTAATTATTATCATAGTCTTCCTTGATTTCATTTTAAGGATATCCTATTTCTTGTATAGGGAGTTCTGGTGTCCTGCTGGGTAAGGAGTAAGGAGTTGCACTGCCAACCTGAAGAAAAGTGGTTCAAACCCACTAGCTGTTCCACAGCGAAAGATGGGTCATCTGTTCCAGTGTGATGAAGTGCCTCTTGAAAAGCCACTGGAAGGTCAGCTATGAATCCTTTCCAACCCAATGACACACACCAGCAACAACATCTATCCTATAAAATAATGGAGATTTTTTTTTGCTCACAGAATACATGGATAAAGAAAAAAATAGTGTTGTCTTCCATATTTTAAATGCAGGCATTATTATAACTAATACTTAAGGCACACCAGTGGTATTAAAACCAAACTAGACATGTTGGCACCAAATTGATTCCAATACATGGTTATAATGGGTATTATAGAATAAGATTGCTTCACAGATTGTTTTTAACCTACACTCTTTTTTTTTTAACCTACACTCTTAAGGAAGCAGATGGTCATGCTTTTCTCTTGCAGTGCTAATTCATACATACAAACCACTAACCTTTAGATCAGCTGGCAAGCAAAAACCATTTGTGACACCATCGCCTTTATATTATTTGTTGTTTTTGTTAGGTGCTTTCAACTCAGGTTCAAGTCATAGCAACCCAATGTATAAGCGGAAGAAATAGTCCTTTACCACGTTTGCAATCATTGCTTTATTTGAGCACATCATTGTAGTCACTGTGTCAATTCATCCTATGAAATATGATTCATACTTTTAAGAAAGATATGCATCAGAGCTTTCTCCATTCTTATGCAATCTGTATGCTAGGCAAATTATTAGGGAAGCTAACTGGAAGAAGAATATAGAATCAAGATTAAAGGAAGACCTGCAGCAGCTTGCATTATGCAGATGCACAACTTTACTTGCTGAAAGTGAGGAGGTCTTGAAATGCTTGCTGCAAAAGACAAAGCACTGCAGCCTTCAATATGGATTGCAGTTCAGCAATAAGAATACAAAAAATCCTTATCATAAGGCCTATAGGTAACGTGACTGTAGATGAGGAAATTATTGAAGTCATCAACAATTTCATCTTTCTTGGATCCACAATCACCACCCTTGGTACTAACATTCACGTGTTCAGGAGACAAGTTGCATTGAGAAAGTCTGCTGTCAGGGACATCTCCAAAGTACTGAGGAACTAATGTCAGTTTAAAAAGGAAGATGTGCCTGATTTTGTCCATGATCTTTTCCGTATCTTGCTTTATATCTGGGAGTTGGAAAATGAATAAGGATGACAGAAGAAGAATGGATGCCTTTGAACCGTAGTGTTGGAAAAGAGTACTGGATATAACATGGACTGCAAAAAGAACAACAAAAAGATATGCCTTGCAAAAACAAAATGCAGAGCTCTCTTAGAGGAGGGGATGATGAAGCTTCCTCCCTCATGCACTGGGCATATTTCAGCAAAAGAGAGGAAGACCCTAAAGGAGATGAATTGGCAACTGTGACTCCAGCAATGGGCTCAAGAGTGATGGCACAGGATAGAACAGAGTTTGAATCTGCTGTTCATAGGGTCACTCTAAGTTGTACTTGACTAACAAGAAGTTAGTTCCAATCTGTGGTTCATTCAATCACTGAGTCATAGTCGCCTTGACAATTTCTAAAAGTAACTTTACCAAAAAATGCTGGCCTTTCCAGTAACAGATTCTTATGGATAATATGTCCCAAATCCCAAAATATGAGATAGAGTCTTACTGTCCTTTCTTCAAAGAAGCATTCACGTCGTACCACTTCCAAGACACATTTGTCTGTTCTGATGGACTTTGTGACACAACTAACATTCTTTACCAATCACACACAAATCCTTCTTTAACCCTTTGATTTAATTGTCCAAAATTTCCATGATATGAGATGAGACAATGGAAAATGACTTGGGTCTGGCACATCTTAAGTCTACAAAATGATATTTTTCCTTTTTGTCACTTTTAAGAGATAAGCATCAGATGTTTCATTTGATTTATTGACTGACTATTCCATGGTATTCATTGTGGGTCCAACTAAAAGTAAACCCTTGAAAACACTAACCTCTATTTATCACAATGTTGCTTATTAGCCCAAGGGAGAGGATTATTTTGCCCCCAGATAATTTAGTATTGCAATTTGGAGCTTGAATTATTTCATTTTTTAGCTTGATAAATGTCATATTTGTTATATCTTTTTGGTTTTCTAAACTCAGTTCTTTGAACATTTCATTATACTATTTTACTTGTCTCCTTGTGTAACCTTTGGAAATCTTCTATTCAACTCTTTTCATTTTCTATTTCTCCGTTTGCTTTAGTTGATCTGCATTCAAAAATAATGCTTAGCTTTTCTTCTTATTTTTTTTTAATATTGGTTTACTCACAAAGTTTGGGTACCTTGTTTTTCACACCAGATCTTTCCCAATTATTTCACCACAACCACCATCAAATTGTATGGCCATATGATTAATCACTCCTCCCTGCCCATCCTCACCCCTCTGCTTCTACCCTACCCCCTAACTCGGATCCTCATTCTCATTCTACAATAATGGTTTTATACAATATTTCTCCTTACAGGACTGAGTTAGTTCACGCAGCATAATGCTCTCTAGTTCCTCCCAAGTTAGGTAGTACTTTACAAAATTTTACATTGCTCCTGCATGCTGTGTAGCATTCCATTGTGTGAATGTACCAAAACTTCTAAATCCATTAATTTCTGGTTGGACATTTGTGCTGTTTCTATGTTCTTGCGATGGTGAATAATGCTGCTATGAACATTGGTGTAGAAGTTTCCATTTGTATATTCCAAGCAGTGAAATAGCTGAGTCATATAGAATTTTTATGTTCAGGTTTTTGAGGAAGCAACAAACTGCCTTCCAGAGTGGTTGTGACATATTACAATGCCACCAAAAATGTATAAGAGTTCCTATCTCGCCACTTCCTCTCCAATATTTATTACTTGCTGTTTTGTTAAATTTTGCCACTATTACTGGAGTGAGATGGTATCTTATTGTGGTTTTCATTTGTATCTCTCTTCTTGCCAGTGATTTGGAGCATTTCTTCATGTGTCTGTTAGCCATTCAAATATCTTCCTTTACGAAAATTCTTTCCATATGTTTTGCACATTTTGTAATTGGGTTATCAGTCTTTTCCTTGTGGAGGTCCAGGACTATTCTGTAAACCCTCATTATGAAACTGTTGTCTGAGATGAGATTATATTGCCAAGTGTTTGTTCCCAGTCAGTAAGGTGTTTGGGGTTTTTTTTGTGCTTGTTTTTTTTTTTCATCCTGCTGGAAAAATGTTTGATGCACACAGGGATTTAATCTTTAGAAGGTCCCATTCATCAATTTTATCCTCTTCAGAGTGTGCATTTCTGGCTATATTTGGCCGTCTCTTTATACCATAGAGGAGGCAATCTAAGCTTTATCCCAGTCTGTCTTTTATGAACGTTATGGTTTGGGGATTTATTCCCGGGTCTCTGACCTACCTTGAATTGATTTTTGTATATGGAGTGAGATGTTGGTCCTATTTCCACTTTATGCACATAGCCATCTGCTGACTTGTTTTTATTCTTGCCTCCTTTCTTTAATCTTTTTTTAAAATCATTGAGAGGCCTTTTTATTGAGGCACAAGTGGAGCAAAGGCACATCATTCCAGAATTAAGGAAACCATCATCAGCGTGATGCTGAAGAAGCCAACGAAATCAAAACCACGGATTTCATTTATACGAGTAGATGAAAACAATCACCACCAAATCTTAATTGGCCATCAAATGTTCCATTTAATGTTTATATCTGATCATGTTTGACTCTCTTGTCTCCATATTCTGGTTATTAATAAGTACTTTCTACTGTTACTTTTAATTTTGATTGTCTCATATAAGTAGATGAAGATACCGTTTTATTTCATTCCTATTATTAAGGTCTATGCTACTTTGATTATTCCTCACTCATATTTTGAGTGATTTCTAATCTGAAGAGTCATCAGACAACACTATATTACAGTGTCCTATTTCTAACCTTCTTCAGGTTTTGGTTGCCCATTTTTTAAAGATTATAGGTTCCTTTTTCCTTTGTCTTTCTTTATCTGGAAGCTCTCTTGAAGCCTGTCCATCCAATGTGAATTTGTTAGGTTTTATATACGGATGGCATAGATTCCAGAATCACACTTTCAACCAAGTCACTACAATATAACAGATTTCCCTTGATTGATATTTGCATAGTATGATCATTAACTATTATTTTCAGTTGTTACTTCTAATTTAATTTGTGTTACGTAAGTGACACATCTGAGAGCTGGACTGTGAATAAGGATAATAGAAGAAGAATTGATGCCTTTGAGCTGTGGTATTGGAAAAGAGCACTGAACCTCCATGGACCATCAAAAGTACCAACAAATATGTCTTGCAAAGTGTGCAGCTGGAGTGCCCTTTGGAGGCAAGGATGATGAGGCTTCACCACACATACTTTGGGTAAAGTTACTGGGAGGGACTATTTATTGGACAGGGACATGATGCTTGGAAGGTTGAGAAGAAGAAGACCCTCAACCAAGTGGATTGACACAGTGACTGCCACAATGGGCTTTGGTGTGTCAGGAAGTGTGAAGATGGCTCAGGATAGGATAGATTTCAGATTTGTTATTCATAGGATTACTATGAGTCATGCTTGACTCAATGGCACCCAACGACAACAAGAAGAAATACATACATACACACTAAAAATAGCAACTTAGTACCATCATATCAGAGCTGACTCACAATTAGCCTTTTAGCCTTATAGTGTACATTTTTAGAGGCTGTGAATTGCACAAAAAGAGGTTTTCTCCTGAGGAGATGCTGCTGGATTCAATCTACTCACCTTTAGGTTAGAAACGCAACTCCCTACAGAAATTTGGACTATTCCACCAGATATATTCAATGACATTTAACAACAACATCATTAGATAGATAGATAGATAGATAGATAGATAGATAGATAGATAGATAGATGTGGTGGTGGGGTTTTGTGTACCATCAAGTCAGTACTGACCCATAGCTGACCTCCAGTTGGTTTCCAAAGGCTATAAATCAGCCTATTATATCTAAGATGAATTTCTAGTGAGAAAGTAATCCTAGTCAACTTTCTTTAGGTTTTAATAATTTTTTTTCTCCACAGGCAATTTTTCATTTTTTCCCCCAGGTAGTCCTTTTCTCATTTCTCTCCTAATATATCCCTCTACACCCTTGACAGGTTTTTCTTAGGAACATTTCTGCATATTAACTTAAATTAACTTACTTCTACCTCAGAAAACTAATGTTTGACTGATAGGTCCTTCATACACCTGGACATGTTAGTTGCATCTCCTCAGTACTAATTTATGTGGGTCTGACATACTCCCTCTCAATGCATTCCCAGATTCTTCTTTTCCCTCTCTAGAGTCTAGACATCAATTCAACTAATACTTTCAAGATTATCTTTCCCCCCATCTCTGGAAATATCATTGATATATATTCTCAAAGAAGAGTCAGTTGCATTATTACAGTTTCTGATTTGATAATGCTAGGAAAAATCTTCAAAGGAGTGAGACAACTGATGAGATCTTTGGGAAAGGTAGAGGATCTGTAGTCAGAATATCAGAATATGAGTCCAGTCGTGCTCTTTCAGTTACTATGAGTTTCTGACTAAGTCCTGTTTCCTTCTGAGTTTCAGATTTCATATCTCTAAAAGGCACTTAAAGATAAAGTGAGGTCAATGATGTGAAGATGTTCTACAAATAAAATCATAATTGTTTTTCTATTTCAAAAAATCAGAATTGAGCCAGGAAATTAAAAGGTGTATTGCAATGGGAAAGTCTGCTGTTAGGGAACTCTCCAAAGTACTGAAGAGTAATGGTGTCTCCCTGAAGACTAAGGTGAGTCTGATACAGGCCATGGTGTTTGCAATCACTTGTTATGCATCAGAGATTTGGGCAGTGACTAGAAAGATAGAAGAAGAATTGAAGCCTTTGAGTTGTGGTGCTGGAGAAGAGTTTTGAGGGTACCATGGACTGCTAGGAAAACAAACAGGTTAAACAGGGAGAATCCTTGGAGACAAGGATTCTGAGGCTCCGTATGACATACTTTGGACATGTTGTGAGGAGAGACCAGTCCTTGGAGAGGGACGTCATGCTTGGGAGGGTGGAGGGACAGCGCAGGAGGGGAAGGCCCTCTATAAGGTGGATTGATTCAGTGACTGGAATAATTGGGATGGGAGTGTCAGAGATAGTGTGATCGGCACAGGACAGAGCAGAGTTTAGGGCTGTTGTACACAGGGTTGCTATGAGTTGCAAGTGACTCGACGGCACATAACAACAACAACATATAAAAATCATAATTGTTTTCCTATATAAAAAGCATGATTGTTTTCCTAAATGGTCAAAAATACTAGTGGGTGGTACTTTAGGAAAAGTGTCATTCCATATCTTCTCGAATATCATATAAAATTATTCTTTTATTATTTGATCTATGGTGGTGTTGTTACGTGCTTTCAAGTTGCCTGTGACTTGTAGCAACCCTATGTACAGCAGCTATGAAGCCTTCCCTGTCTTGAACCACTCTCACTGATTCTGAAACACCTATCCTTATAGTCACTCACTAATGTAATAAAAATATTAATCAATGTATAAACTATGATAAACCAAATTACTATATAAAAATCAACTACTTCATGGAAGAATATCCCTTGCTCATGGATAGGAAGACTCAATGTTGTGAAAATGACAATACTAACAAAGGCAATTTACACATTCAGTGCAATCCCAATACAAATACCAATTCCATTCTTCAACGAGATGGAAAAGGTAATCTCCAATTTCATTTGGAATGGAAAGAGGCTCAGAATAAGCAAAACACTTCTTAAAAGAAGAAACAAGGTAGAAGGCATCTCACGCCTCGATTTCAAATCCTACTACAATGTCGTGGTGGTCAAGACAGTGTGGTACTAGTACAATGACAGACACACAGATCAATGGAATAGAAATGAGAATCCAGAAATCCATCCATCTAGCTACGGTCAACTGAGTTTTGACAAGGAGATGAAATCATTTAAGTGGAAAAATGACAGCCTTCCTAACAAACAGTACTGGCAAAACTGGAAAACTGTCTGCAGAAAACTCAAGCAAGATCCACACTTCCCTCCATTTACAAAAACCAATTCAAAGTGGATTATTGACCTAGGACTAAAACTGAGGACTATAAACTATTAAAGAAAAGCTTGGAAGAACTCCAGAAGTCCTTATAAACAACATAAACAGTCTTCCAAGCATCCTGAAAAATCTACAATCAGGAGAAGATAAAATAGATGAATCGGACGTTCTAAGAATCAAATCCCTACTCACATTCAAAAACTTCTCCAATAGAGTAAAAAGGGAAGCCACAGACTGGGAAAAAGTATTTGGTAGTGACATGTCATACAAAAGACTTGTATCTAGAATTTATAAAATATTCAGGCCCAAAACAAATAAAGGTAAATAACCTAATTGAAAAATGGGCACAGGATATGAACAGACACTTCACCAAAGAAGACATTCAGATGGCTAACAAGAAATGTTCAAAATCCCTAGTTCTAAGAGAGATGCAAATCAAAACAACCATGAGATATCATCTTACCCCAGTAAGAACAGCAAAATTTAACAGAATAGTGAACATCAAATGCTGGGGATGTTGCAGAGAAACTGGAACTCTTATTCAATGTTAGTGGGAGTATAAAATGGTGCAACCACTATGGAAGGCTGTATGGAGCTTTCTAAAAAAGTTGCAAAGAGAAATACCATTTGATCCAGAAAGTTCACTACTGGGAATTTACTCTAGAGAAACCATAACTGGATCCATGCAGATATATGCACACCCATGTTTATTGAAGCTTTGTTCACAATAGCAAAGAGCTGAAAACAACCCAAGTTTCTGTCATTAAACGAATGGATAAAGAAGCTCTGGTATAGTCACACAATGGAATACTATGCAGCATTGAAAAGCAAGGAACTCATGAAATATTACACAAATGAGTAACCCCAGAGGACAATATGCTGAGTGAAATATCTCAGTCACAAAAGGACAAATATTGCATAGGCCACTGTTGTAAAACTGGACTGACATCGGGGTTGAAGGAAGACAGAGAAGGAGAGGATGAATGATGTATACTGCATTGAAACAGATGAGGGAAAGAACAGTTTAAAAGGGATATAAGATTAGGTATTATTGTCATGACAGGCGTTCAGATCGAAGGATGCACAATGTAGTGGACCTGAGGGGAGAAACTATATAACAATGAAAGTATTTTTCATTTACTTTTCAAGGAGAAGAGTGAGTTGGGGGGAAGGGAGTGAGCAGGGAGAAAAGTGCAACAATGAATGAATGGAAACCCTAAGTCTCTGTAAACTTTCATTAAAATTAATAAAAAAAAAATTAGAAGCAAAAAACCCCCCAAAAAAATCAATTACTTCAATGTCTAAAAGTAATGAGGAGAAAATATAAAGAACTAATCTCCCTGCTAACTGTGATATAAACATTTAAATATTAAGGGTAGATTTATCAAAAGCCAGAATCTTAACTATAATATTAATATTAAAATAAAAAAATTGGATTTTAATACATATTGTTTTCCTTGAATGTGAAGCTAGTATTTTAAACTGACAAGTCTTTCTAAAATTTTTGAAAGTTTTGTAATTTTAATAAAGATTTTAAGGAAAGTAACAGTGAGGACAATTTCAACAAAATAATAATGTGTAGCTCAGTTGAAAGATTAAATATGCAGTACAGCTTAGTATAATAAATTAATCAAAATTTTTAAAATTAGAAGTGAATTATATCTCATATTAAAGGTATTTAAGAGCTACAATAAATAGAACAATTATACTAAAATGTAAACAGAGATTATACTAAAACCTATTGCCAGCAAACTGATTAGGATTCATAGTAATTTGATGCTCCATCTGTTTTCCACCTGTAAATCTACATGGAACAACAATACCTGTCTTTCTCTTGCAAAGCAACTAGAGGATTCAAACCACAGACTTTTGGGTTAGCAACCAGACATGTCACACTCTGCACCTTCAGGTTTCTTTAATAGTAATGAGCAAACTCACACTCACTGCCATCCAGTTGGCTCTGACTCATGGTAAACAAGGTTTTGTTTTTTTGTTTTTAAAAAAATGTAAATTTTTTAATTTATGCTAGTTTACTTACAAAATTAGAATACATTTTCAGACCAGATTCTTCCAATGTCCCTTACCCCCTCCCATCAAATTGTACAAACCCATGATTAATCCCACCCCCGCACATCCTCATCAGTCTACTTTCACCCATCCTCACCCTGGATCCCCATACTCATTCTACAATAATGGTTATATACAATATTTGTCCTTGTGGGACTGAGTTAGTCCACTCAGCATAATGCTCTCCAGTCCCTCCCAAGTTAGGTAATAATTTATAAAATCATTGCTCCTG
>NW_006399842.1:5783633-5808799 GCF_000299155.1 Elephantulus edwardii | reverse complement strand
ACATACTTTGGACATGTTGCAAGGAGGGACAGGTCCTTGGAGAGGAACATCTTGCTTGGTAGGGTGAAGGGACAGCACTGAAGGGGAAGGTCCTATATGAGGTGGATTGATTCAGTGATTGGGGTAGTCAGGATGGCTGTATTGGAGACAGTGAGATTGGCATAGGACAGAGCAGAGTTTAGGGATGTTGTACGTAGGGTCGCTATGAGTCACAAGCGACTCGACAGCACACAACAACAACAACAACAATGTATTAACTACATCTATAAAAATTATAGAGAGAGAAAATTTGCTAACTTGAACAAGAAACAGAAAAAAAATTACAATTTCTAAGACAATGGAAGAAAATTAAGCTAGCTTTAACTTTGGCTTTGCTTTCCACCTAGCAACATCTTGTCGATCACAGTTCATAAAAATGGATAAAAGTGAAGGAATTATGAAAAATTCAGGTTGAACCTGAAAAAGCAGGACAATGGTAGGTGTGGATCAATAGTTATTAATTTTCTAAAACTTAATATATGGTAATGTTCATATGAAACATAATGTGAATAGAGGAATGTGTGAAATATGACATACATAAACATAAAACAATGTATACAAATCTTGTATGCAAATCACGATAAAATAAAAATGATTACATTTGAAAACAAAGACAAAAAAGGATTACAAACAGTTCAGGACAGTTTCTAAATTGAGATGGCAAGATTTCAATCACAGAAAACCAAAGTTGCGAGAATTTATGAGGCAGAGCAAAGAAGAAGGGAGATCTGTATAAAGAAGCAAATTCTAGAGATTCAAATAAGGACTTTTTTTATACTTTGGTTGATTGATGTACAAAGGGTAAAACTCCTAGAGTCTAGGCAAAGAGTAACTAGAAAGTGAAGAACTTGAACTGAGCAAAGGCAGCCTGTAGCACTAAAGTGAAAAAGTCTGGAAAAAAATAACTGGTGTTTTAATAACTTATTTGACAACATCAAGCAGTCAACATAGGTCCTGAACTGATAAAGGAGAACAATAAATATCTTCAAGAATAACTGCAGAGGTTTTTCAAAATTTCAGGATATGTATAAACAGAGAGGCACTCAAGAATACCTAAGAAAGTCAAGCCCAAAGACACCTTTACCTGAGGCATATATCAAAATCACATTGCTAACCATCAGCTATATATAAAGTCTTAAAATTAGCTAGGGTAAGACTTACCACAAACTTCTTGTCTGGAAATTTGCAATCCAGACCACAATGAAACAATTTCTTTGATGTGCTAAAAGTGAAAAACAACACAACCAACAAAAAACCAAAAAACTAAACCTATGAAGAATTCAATGCCCTATGAAGACATCTTTGAAAACAAATGTGAAATATGTGAAACGCTTTTTTTCAAAGAAGCAAAACTAAAAGCATTGCATCACCAATATACCAGCTCTAGAACAAATAGATCTTTAAGTAGATCTTTAGACAGAAAGAAAATTATATAACAAACCATAGGTGAGCATAAAGTCAATGATCACCCTGTCAATTTGTGAATTCTGACCTGTTATGTCCCTCTGTTGGGTTTCCAAAAAAAACAAAAAACAAAAAAACTTAATGGGAAGAAACCGCTTCATCTTTTGCCAGTGCAGCAATTGGTGACTTTCAAGTGTCAGTCTTTTAGTTGTCAAACCAACATTTGACATACAATGTCACTTTTGCTGTTCTTGTGTGCCTTTGAATCAGACCCTCCAATGGGTTTTCATAGGCAGTAAATTTCATGGGAGGAGATTATTCATTCTTCTCCTGAAGAGAAGCTGGTGGATTTGAACTGCTATTACTTTGAGATTACAGCACAGCTTCTTACCACTAGGCCACCAGAACTCCCTACAAGTAGAATTCTTTAAAAAGGAAGACAAAACCCAGAAATGGCTAATGCATTCTATTAGTTATCAAACCTATTCTGATTCCTATCCCTGTATAACAGAGTAGAAGCATGCCACAATATTTTCTTTTTCTAGAAATAAATCACTAAAACTTCTATGGTGAATTTCAATCATTAACCTCTTTGTTAGGAATGGAAGATTTTAACCATTTAATTTCATTAGCATTCCTTGTTAATTAATGGATAATCATTAGAAATAGAGTAGCTTAGTTTCTCTTTTCTGATTTTTCGCATCACACTAAATATCTAGATGATAAGAGTGATAAAATCTGAACAAACAAAACTATTTCAAAGCACCAGAACATGCTCAAAAGCTTCAATTAGATATGATTTGTTTGTCAAATGGATAAGGGGGGGGGAAGACACCAGAGAAGAAGAAAAACAAGACTTTAAGAGTACAATGATAGTAATGAACGTTGACATCTCATCATATAAACAGAAGGCCAGAAGATAACAGGATGGCAACTTAACAAACACTGAGAGGACACCCACACACACACGCACGTGCGCACACACACACACACACACACGTACACAAGTGCTCACACCAATCTAGAATACCATATATAACCAAAATATATTTAAAAATGCAGACAAAATGAAAGATATGTCCAGAATTGAAGAAGGATTGAAATCCTTTTGACTTAAGAGCAATGGTGCCATATGGAAATCTGAATCTACAGGAAAAAAGTGAAGAGCACAAAGTAGTAAGTATGTAAATGAATATGAAAATGTTTACTCATTCACTAAAGCTCAGCCTGTAGTGTGAAAATAACAGGATGACAATAGCACAGAGATACAAGTCATAAATGCAATTTTACTTTTATCATGTTCTTATATGAAACACAGCTATATAATAATTAAAAACAAACTATGACCTCTCCAGGGTACTGAAGAGCAATGGTGTCACTCTGGAGACTAAGGTGTGTCTGATACAGGCTATGAACTTTGTAATCACTTGTTATACATGAGAGAGTTGGACAATGACTAGGGAGGATAGAAGGAGAAGTGATGCCTTTGAGCTGTGGTGCTGGAGAAGAGTATTGAGTGTACCATGGACTGCCAAGAAAACAAACAGATTCATCCTAGAGAGGGTTAAACCAGGTTGCTCCTTGGAGGCAAGGATTCTGGGGCTTCGTCTGACATACTTTGGACATGTTGTAAGGAGGGACATGTCCTTGGAGAGGGACATCATGCTTGGGAGGGTGGAGGAACGGCACAGGAGGGGAAGACCCCATATGAGGTGGATTGATTCAGTGACTGGGGTAATCGGGATGGGTGTGTCAGAGGCATTGCGACTTGCACAGGATAGAGCAGGGTTTAGGGCTGTTGTACATACGGTCACTATGAGTCACAAGCGACTCGAAGGCACATAACAACCACATGCTAAAATAAAATGTATATTATGATATTAAGAGAAACACATTAAATTAAATATTAAATTAAACTAAGCATATATTTAAGAGACCAAAAGAGGAAATAGAATAGATACATGGATGTTGTTGTTGTTGTTGCTACGTGCTGTCGAGTTGCCTGCATCTCATAGTGACCCTATATACAGCAGCCCTAAATGCTACTCTATCCCTTGCCAATCTTATTGTCTCTGACACACCTACCCTCATTACAAATTAGTGAAGCAATCCGCTTCATCGAGGCTTTTCCTCTCCTGCACTGTCCCTCCACCCTCTGAAGCATGATGTCCTCTCCTGTGCTGTCCCTCTAGGCTCCAAAGCATGATGTCCCTCTCCAAAGACTGGTCCCTACTAACAACATGTCCAAAGTATGTCAGATGAAGCTTCAGAATCCTTGCCTCCAAGGAGCAGCCCAGTTTCACCCTCTCCAGGATGAACCTGTTAGTTTTCTTAGCAGTCCATGGTATATTTAAAACTCTTCTCCAACACCACAGCTCAAAGGCATCAATTCTATCCTCCCTAGTCATTATCCAGCTCTCTGATGCATAGCAAGCGATTGCAAGGACCATGGCCTGTATCAGGCATACCTTAGTCTCCGGAGTGACACCATTACTCATTATTACTTTGGAGGGGTCTTTAACAGCAGACTTTCCCAAATTTTCATCTTTTGTTTTCCTGGCTGCTGGTACCAAGAGTGTTGATTGTGGAGCCAAGCAACCTGAAGCTGTCAAAAGACAAATGGAGAAAAATAGAAAAGAAATAACAAATTGGCAGTTTAAACATAAGCTTTCCATTTAAACATAAACAAATGATGATATATTCACAATGGAGAACCAAATGCAATAATACAGAACAAACTACTAAAATACGCCACAGCCTGGGTCAGATATAATTTAATTTTATATTAAATATAAAAGATATTAACATTCCTAATTAAAAACAGCAGAATTTGAACTCAGAAATATGAGAAACCACATTCACTCATTGCTCTAGTTGGCTCTAAGTCAGAGCAACTTGAAGCTATAAATCAGAGCAGAGGAGATTGGCCATCTTTCTGCCAAGGAATGGTTGGTAGGTATGAACTACTAGAGACTCGTGTCCTTTGGTTTGACTTGATATGAACTGTACCATCAGAGTTCGCTATGTAAGTGATAAACATGTGCTATTAGTAGTTGCCCAAAGTATAGCAACTCGAGGTTTGAATTTGTTCTTCAGCTCCTTGAGCTTAAGAAATGCTGAGCGAGTTCGGCCCTTTTGATTTTCTGACTTCAGCTCCTTGCACATTTCATTTTAATATTTTACTTTCTCTTCCCGCACTGTCTTTTGAAATCTTTTGTTCAGCTCTTTAATATCTTGAATTCTTCCCTCTGCTTTGGCTTCTCAGTGTTCTAGTGCAATATTCAGAGTCTCTTCTGGCATCCATTTTGGGGTTTTCTTCCTCCTTTATCTTTGTAATGACCTTTTTCACTCTTCCTGGATGATGCTATTGATATCCTTCCACAACTCATCTGGTCTTTGCCCCTTGGTGTTCAAGGCCTCAAACCTGTTCCTGAGATGGTTCTGAAATTCAGGTGGGATAGACTCAAGGTCATATTTTGGTTCCTGTGGATTTGATTTAATTTTTCTCAGCTTCAGCTTGAACTTGAATATGAGTAGTTGCAGCCTCTTCCACAATCAGCTCCTGGCCTAGTTTTCACAGCTGATATTAAGCTTCTCCAGCGGTTCTTTCCACAGATGTAATCAATCTGATTCCTATGTGTACCATCAGGTGAAATTCATGTGTATAACCTGCATTTATGTTTCTTATAAAACATATTTGCAATGAATAAGTTGCTGATTGTGCTCAAGATGCTATACATAACGATGCTTTGAGCAGAATATTAAATGATCCAGAAAGTGTTAAAAGAAGATGGAAAGAGTATGCAGAGTCACTGTATTGAAAGGAATTTGCAGATACAGAAGAATTTCATGAAACAACATATGACCAAGAGCCTATGGTGACGAAGGAAAAAGTTCAAGCTACTTCCAAGAAACTGGCAAAAAATAAGGCCCCAGCAATTGATGGTATACCAATTGATGTATTTCAACTAACAGATGCTGCCCTAGATGTGCTCACCAAGTGGTATCAAGAAATGTGGAGGACAACCAATTAGCCAACTGACTGGAAGAGATCTATATTTGTTCCCATTCCAGAGAAAGGTGACCCAACAGAATGTGGATATTATTGCACAATTTCATTGATATCACATGCAAGCAAGATTCTGCTGAAAATTATCCCAAAACCACAGCAGCAGCACATCAACAGAGAATTGCCAGAAGTGCAGGCTGGGTTTAAAAGGGATTGGGGTACTAGGGATATTGTAGCTGATGTTAGATGGATCTTGGTGGAAAGCAAGGAGTGCCAGAGAAATGTCTATCTGTGTTTCATTGATTATGCAAAGGCATTTGACTGTGTGTATCACAACAAACTGTGGCTGACTGTGAGAAGAATGGAATCCCAGAACCATTGATTGTGCTCATGCAAAACATATATTTGGACCAGGAGGCAGTCGTCAGAACAGAGCAAAGAAACACTGCATGTTTCAACATTGGGAAGAGAGTGTGCCAAGGATGTGTCCTATCTCTATACCTTTTCAACCTGTATGCAGAACAGATTATCTGGGAGGCTGGGCTCTATGAGGAAAAGTGTGTGGCATCAAGGTTGGAGGAAGATTCATCAATAATCTGTGTCATGAAGAAGACACAACCCTCCTTGCTGAAACTTAGGAGGACCTGAAGCACTTGCTGTAGAAGGTCAAGGACTGCAGCCTTCAATATAGATTGAGGCTCGCTCAATGTCAAGAAGACAAAGATTCTCACCACTGGGCCAATTGGCGGCATCAGGATGGACGGTGGAGAGATTGAGATTGTTCACAGCTTTAGTTTGCTTGGCTCCACAGTCAACACTCTTGGCACCAGAAGCCAGGAAATTAAAAGATGCATTACAATGGGAACGTCTGATGTTAGAGACTGCTCAAAAGTACTGAAGAGCAATGGTGTCACTCTGGAGACTAAGGTGCATCTGATACAGTCCTTGGTCTTTGAAATCACTTACTATGTGTCAGAGAGATGGATAATGACTAGAAAGGATAGAAGGATAATAGATGCCTTTGAGCTGTGATGTTGGAGAAGAGTTTTAAATATACCATAACTGCTAAGAAAACTAACAGGTTCACCCTGGAGAGGGTGAAATCGGACTGCTCCTTGAAGGCAAGGATTCTGAAGCTTCATCTGACATACTTTGGACATGTTTCAAGGAAGAACCAGTCCTTAGAGAAGGATACCATGTATGGAAGGGTGGACAGACAGTGTAGGAGAGGAAGACCCTCTATGAGATGGATTGATTCGACTGGGGTAATTGGAGTAGGTGTGTCAGAGACAGATTGGCACAAGTTAGAGCAGGGTTTAGTGATGTTGTACATAGGGTTGCTATGAGTTTGGGGCAACTTGACACATAACAACAATTAGTAGCTGACACATTCTACATTTGAAGAAAGAGGCAGGTGGGAGAAAGAATGCATGAAAAAGGTTTATATACAAATAAGCTTTATTAGTATCAGAATGAGATAATTTTTAAGAAGTGTAGTATCAATGACAACACAGATTTCATAAAAACTACTGTGTCAATTAACATTAAACATTAAACCCTAAACACTTATATGTAGTTAATAACACAACTTTTGTGCACATAAGGGAAAGTTTGACAGGTATATAAAATAAACACATTAAACCTTCCTCAGAGTTAGAAATCATCACACAAACCTTTATTGATGGAAAAAGTAGACAAAAGATTACAAACAATACAGAAAATCTGGACAATACTAAGAATCAATCTGACATGATAGAGATTTCAACAACAATCCAACAAGTGCAGGATATGCATTCTTCTGAAATACACCTGTAATAATTTATATTATAAACTCTGTGTTGGATCACAAAACTAATATCAATGAATTTCAAAAAAGCTGAAAATAATATAGTAAGTTTCTTGATCATAATTTATTTTACCTATAAATAAAAAATAGATAACTACAAAATTTATGAATATTTGAAACTAGACACCTCATCTCTAAATTATTGTATGTCAAAGAAGAAATCAAGAGAAAAATGAAAAATATTTCCATCTGGTAGTAATAAAAATTTAGTGTATTCAAAATTTAGTGATACAGTTAAATCGATCATTAAATAAAAATTAACACACTTTGATACCAATATTTAATATTAGAAAAGGTTAACATCAATTACCTAATTTTCTGCAGCGGAAATTTTAAAAGAACAAAATAAAATGAAAATAATTAGAAAACAACTACAGAGGTAACTCTTGGTTGCTGTGATGCTAAACACTGTTACATTGATGTATCAAATGTGATAACAGTTACCTTTGGTGGACAGTTTTCTGTGGAGCTCCCCAATTAAAACAAGCTTGGAAACAGGAACGGCATCAACTTCCAAAATAGCTTCTTGCCTCCAGAAACACTATGAACGTGGAGAAATGATGAAAGTTATACAAGTGTTCAGGTCTTTTGTTCATAGGGTCACTGTGAGATGCCTACGACTCAATGGCACTTAACAACAACAACAAAGATCCATAAGCTTCAAGCTAACCACTAGTATACTGCATTGGTCATTCTCCTCAATGGCAGTGTCCAGGGGATGGGTCTATTTCATGGAATAATAGAAATATATACACAGATTTCTTCATTTTTAGGTGCACTTGAAAGTGCTTTGCAGAGGGTGCTACTGGCAGATGAGTTTAACACACAGTGTAGTTGTTTTTGTTATGTGCTATCAAGACAACTACAACTCATAGTATATCTATGAACAATAGCTCTGAAGCCTGCCCTCTCTCCAGCCAGTTTCACTGTATCTAACACACATGCCCCCCATTGACACAATCACTGTGTCAATCCATGTCATCCAGAGTCTTCCTCTCTGGTGCTGACTTTCTATCCTTCTGAGTCTGAGTCTTTCGCCAAGGATTAGTCCCTCATGACAACATGCCCAAAATATGTGAGAAAGAGCTTCAAAATCCTTGCCTCCAGGGAGCAACCAGTTTTCACCTTCTCTAGGACAGGCCTGTTTGTTCTCTGGACAGTCCATAAGGGTGAGGAGTTACGCTGGTAATCCAAAGATACACAGTTGAATCAGCTGTTCTATGGGAGAATCTTGGGCAATCTCCTCCCTTGCAGTATACTGCTTCTGAAAACCAGCTACAACATGAGCTATGGGTCAATTCTGAATAAGCAATACATAACAACAACAATAATGTATAACTTAGACAATGCATGGGGGGGGAAAAGACTTCTTTGTTGATTGCCTTTGGGTCAATTTCTCGACAACCACATGTGGTAACGTAGAATTGTCTCATAAGATTTCCTAGGTTGTTATTTTTATAGTTTGCATTATGCAGATGTTAACTACCTTATCTGCTGAAAGTGACTAGGACTTGAAATGCTTTCTGCTGAATATCAAAGACTACAGCCTTTAATATGTACTATACTTAAATATTAAGAAATAAAAAAATCTTCACCACTGGGTCAAAAGGCAACATCATGATAAATGGAAGTTGTGAATGATTTCGTCTTACTTGGGACCACAATCAACGCCATTGGTTCCAGCAATTAAGAAATCAAAAGTCATGTTACATTGGAAATATCTGCTGTCAAAGACCTTTCTAAAGGGCTAAAGAGCTTAAAGATTAAAATGTACCTGATCCAGGCCAAGATCTTTTCAATTACTTGCTATGCATCTGAAAGTTGGACAATTAATAAACATAACAGAAAAAGTGATACCTTTGAGTTGTGATGTTGAAGATGAGTACCAAATATCTCATGGACTATTAAAAGAACAATCCATTATGTCATGGAAAAAGTCCAATCAAAGACCTTCTTCAAAGCAAGGATGATGAAATATTATCTCACACAGTTTGAACATGTTGTTAAGAGGGGTCAGTTATTGGGAAAAGATTTCATGCTTGGAAAGGTGGAGGGTCAGAAAAGGAGTGGAATACCGTCAATGAGATGGACTGACACAGTGACTGTATCAATGGGCTCAAGGAGATCAGAGATGATGAGGATGGCCTAGCATAGGGGACCAGGTTCAGATCTGCAATTCATAGAGTCACTATGAGTAATAGTCAATTTAATGGCACGTTAAAAAAATCTTTATAAAGATAGCACCTATTTTCACCCATAGAGTGGATAGGTAAGTTCAAACTATGAACCTTTCAGTTACGAACAGATTGCTTAACCATTGTGCCATCTTGGCATTTTGCTGAAATTGAGTTGGTTCTTGTTGCAGACCGAGGATAAAGTATTTTTATAATTATTAATAATGAGACAAACAGCCAGGAATGAGATAGAGCAGAGAGCATAAAACAAGGGGCCAGCAGTTCTCGACTGAAGACCCGAAGCCTAGCTTCTCTGTATCTTTATTGAAAATTATTTGGAAGTAAATCACAAAGAAAATTCAATGCAAATGAAGCCAAGCTCTTTCTATTGAAAACCTTCCCCTGGACTCAGGAGGGAGGGGTTAGCAAATGCAAGAATCTGGAAAACTCCTAACGATTGCCTTAGTGCCTCAGGGTGAACTCTGGCTTGTACCTCACCTCCCCCACATCCTGAAATAGCATTCAGTTTATTACAAATATTTAGCATTGGCTTCCCATAGGTTCTGACTCAAAACCACTCAAAAGGAAAAATGCTCAATAGAGTTCCCAAAGTGGTAAATCTTTATGGGTTGTAATCCACACAGTCAAATGGCTTTGCAGAGTCAATGAAACACAGATAGATATTCCTCTGGTACTCTCCACTTTCAGCCAAGATCCATCTGACACGGGCAATGATGTCCCTATGCCAAGGCCTCTACTAAACCCAGCTTGTATTTCTGATAATTCTCTGCCAATGTATGGTTCCAGTCACTTTTGGATAATCTTCAGCAGGATTTTGCTTGTATGTGATATTAGTGATATCATTTGAAAATTATTGCATTCTGTTAGATTACCTTTCTTGGAATGGGAATAAATATAGATCTCTTCTAGTCAATTGGCCATATGGTTGTCCTCCAAATTTCTTAACACAGCCTGGTGAGCACTTCCCAGGGCAGCGTCTGTTTGCTAAAATATGTCAGTTAGGATTCTGTCAATTCCTGGGGCCTTATTATTTTGCCAGTTCCTTGAAAGGAAGTCCTCAGAGGAAGGAGATGGACTGACGACGTAACAACTGGGGTAAAGAGGATAAGTGAGGCAGAGACAGTGAGATTATCTTGGGATAAAGTACAGTTGAAAACTATTGTGTAATGACTTGTTATTAGTCATAGTTGACTCGATACCACATAACAACAACAAACTACTAAAAAAAACCCACAAAAAAAACAACCCACTCTCTTCAAGACAGTTTCAATTCATACTGACCCCCTGATACGTTTTCAGGCTTTAAGTATTTACTGTAGAAGACTCCATTTTTCTTCCAGTGATCAGCTGGTATGTTGGTATCTCTGATCTTTTCCTTCACAGGAAAACATGTAACACATCATGATTTCAAAGTTCATTTTATAGATATAAGCACTTTATGGCCTAGTGGTAAAGGGCTGCACTTCAATCTCAAATTACATAGACAATTTCAAATTCACAGGCTACTCCAATGGAGAAGGATGGGAAATCTCCTCCTGAGCTATTAACTCCCTCTGAAAATCTGCTAGAGGGGCAACTATGGGTTGGTTGTGACTCAACAGTACACAACAACAATAATGAACAGTTATTGTAGAAATAATAGTAGTAGTAACAGTGACAACTGTGGTAAGATAAGACCTTATGTGTTGGACTACTAGTCAAAAGTTTACCACATCAAATTCTCCAGCTGCTCACTGGTGGAAATATGAGGCAGTCTCTCCTACTCTAAGGATTTCCACTCCTAAAAGTCTGATGCAGTCTTGTTATAAATTGGAAAGAATTTTAAAACAGTGGATTTTTGAGTAGGCAGTTACAATTTACCCAATGATGCCTTGGAAGACAGTTCTTAGCAAGTTATTTTTAGGCACCATTGAGTCAGAACTGACTCACAGCTGACTCTTGAGCAGGTTTTCAGAGGTAGTAATCATGTAAGAGGAGATTGCTTATCTTGTGAAAGAGTAGGTGATTTGAACCACATACCTTAGTGCTGGCAGTACAACTCCTTACCACTATGCCAAAAGAGTTTCTCTTAGTGATCTATTTTTAAAAATCATCCATGAAAAACCGGAAAACTGTGAGATTACTCAAAAACATCTGAATCACAATGAGTCTGAATAAACTTTCAGGTAACTGGAAGTGGTGGTGGATTTGGAGCACATTGAAGACAGAGAGAAATGGTACACTGACACAAGTCCTCCAACAATGTCAGTTTACCCAGAGAGAGATAGCATAGGACACTTGGCTTCAAAGACAGCATAGGATTAAAGGAGATGCTATAGGTGGAACCAAAGCATAGTGCCTGACAGCTATTGCTATAATGCTGCTAAGAAAATGCTAATTTTTAGAAAAGAAACAATGTATTTTGATAAATCAGAGGCCAAACAAAAGCTTGGCCCTTCAAAGGATGAGGATAGATCCATCAAAGGAAACCAAGAAGAGACTTTAGAGATGGAGGCTTGCTTGCCTTGAGATTTTTCTGGAAAAGTTTCCAGATAAAAGATTAACAATTTATTGGACAGAGTTCCCTAACTTTGATAACCTTATTCTTTGACAAGTGCATGAGCATCTTCAACTCACAGAGATTTTTCACGCCTTGTGGTTGCTGTGAGGCTGAACACTGTGATACAGATGTGTCAAATGCATTAATGGTTGGCTACCCAGTGTGGACTGAGAGTGGGGTGGAGCTTCCCGATTGAACAAGCGTGGAAGGAGGAGTGGCGTCCACTTCCATAATAGCTTGCCTCCGGAAACCCTATGAACTTGGAGAGAGGATGAAAGGCACCCAAGCGTCAATGACTCTCCTTCATAGGGTCGCTATGAGTCGCCTGTGACTCGACGGCACTTAACAACAACAACAACAACGTTTTTTTTTACTAAATCAACATTGGAAAAATAAAATATCCCCATTTTTCTGATGAAGAAAGTGAGATTGGAAATTTGAGAACATTGTCCAAACTCACCAGACTCATCAGTGACACCCACAGTAACCCTTCCAGTGCAGTGTTGGCCCCGTGCATTTTCCTCATGCTGGCTGTCTTCCACAAGCATGCTAACTAAAAATGACAGAAAGCACTGATATTAATCTCGCAGTGATGGCAGGATACCAGCACTCGATGGTATCTCCAAAATGAAATATTAGCTGAGCCATGGGCTTTCTGTTTCAGGGCTGCCTGGAACCGCAGGCAACACAGAGGACAGAAACAGCACATTGATAACAAAGTCCACAGCGCCTTCCAGAAGTTTGCAAAAAAATCCCTACATACAGAGAGGGAGTAATCAGTTTTCTACTGTCTGTTAGCAAGACTGAGCACTGAGTGGTAAGACACTTCATTTTACTTTGAAATCAGCTTTAATTTCTTGGCATCACATTTTATAACTTTCCTATTTCAGAGTTCACCTGGGGACAAGCAAACATGGGAACTTTATTCAGCATATGTTCATGAGGCCTCAACTTCTCATCTCCCAAACAGAGAATTAGATAGTATATTCTGTAAAGCCTCTTCCTTTGACGCTAGTTACATTTTAAGTTTTTACCCCAAATGTAAATAAATTTTCTAGAACTGAGGTACTATGACTTAGTGACTCAGTTGAGTTCTCTGCCTTTTGAAATAAAGCAAAACTTAGATTCAAAACCCCAAAACCATACAGATTATAAGAGAGAAAACATAAATAAATTTAGAAGCCCCAGCCTATAATATAAGTAGGCTTGTAGACATAGCCAAAACTGAATAATCAGGAGAAAATAAAATTGGCAAATAGAACCTTCTTAAAATCAAATCCCTATGTGCATCAAAAACCTCTAATAGAGTGAAAAGAAAGCCTACAGACTGGAAAAACCCATTTGGCAATGATATTTCAGCAAGGGTCTTGTTACTAAAGTTTACAGACTACTAGTGGGCCTCCACAAGGAAAACACTGATAATCCAATCACAGAATAGACAAAAGACAAGAAAATCTCTTTATAAAAGAGGATATTTGGATGGCTAACACGTACATGAAAAATGTTCAAAATCACTAGTAATCAAATTGATGCAAATCAAAACAACAATGAGATACCATCTCACTCCAGTAGCCATAGCAAAGCTTAATAGCATAGGAAACAATAAACACTGGAGAGACTGGAACATTTATGCACTGCTGGTAGGAGTGTGAAATGGCAAACAGCTATGGAAGACAGTTTGGCATTTCTTCAAAAAGGTGAACATAAAAATTCCCTATGACCCAGATATTTCGCTGCTAAGAACATATCCCAAGGAAATCGTAATTTCAGTATGAGTGGACATTGTCTGCCTATGTTCATAAGTAAGTTATTCACAATAGCAAGAAAATAGAAACAGCTCAAATGCTCATCTAAAAGCGAATAACTTGAGAATTTTTGTGTACTCACACTATAGAACTGTGCAGAACTAGTAGAAATAATGTTCCATCCATTTCCTAAACAACATGCCTCTGGAAACTCTATGAACTTTGATGAATGTCCATAGTTATAGAAAGGCTTCAGGCATTTTGTTCACAGTGTCGCTCTGAGTCGTGATCGACTTGAAGGCAATCAACAAAAACAACAAAATACTATATAACGTGGGAGAGACTAGAGAGCCTTATGCTGAGTGAAATAACTCTGTTACATAAGGACAAATACTGCATGAGACCACTATTGTGAAAATAGAAGGATAACTGAGCAGGGCATGTATAAATGTTCAAAAGAGGAAGGAGGAGGAGGAAAGGGACAAAAGAAGAGGACGCAGGAAAATCACGATGATGGCAAAAGTTAGAGAGTGGAGGGGGCATGAAGGAATAAGATATATTCCATGAGAATTGGGATAATAGTCATAGATTGATAATAATTAATGATATAAAATACAGTGCACATGAATGATTGTCTGAAACACAATATAAATGAATGATTATAAGCAAACCAACAAAAACGCCGCTATGCCGTACATCACGGGAGCTGAAAGGCCTCTCTTAGGTCTTCTGTAATACTCTAAAGAGGATAGAATATGAGATGGCAACAGTTATGCTCTCATGGCCATGACCATTTGGTATCACAATTGAGTTTATGACTTTCCTTGCCATCCTGTATCTGTGGGCTCGTATCTTTCCAGTGTCAACCCAGAATAAAAATAATGCAGCCACAATTTTAAACATCACACCAAGGAGTAACGTAGTTTTATGTGCCATAAATTACTTAGTTGAAAGCAAAAAAAAAATTAGATACACGTATCTATGTTGTTTGTTGTTTTTGTGTACTGTTGAGTAAAACAGCATCACAAATCATAGTAAATGAACCACTACATATCTTTAGTTTTAATTGCCTCTGGGCAACCACATCTCTAGGATTTTTAACTTGTCATCCTAACTACACACAACGCACTCTACATGGTTTCTACTTGTCTTTTCTAATATTTGCATGGCTGTGATTAACCTTGCATCACAACAACTAGTTTCTTTAGAGCCTCAATTCCATCCCAAAAAGTTTACCAGACATTTTCCTTTTTTTTTTTAAAAAAAAAAATTTCTCCCGTAGGGAAATTCTGCACAAAATTTTAAAGATATTAATAGTTCCCTTCACTACAAATCCATTTGGTACTTAACAAGTAGCATGAACCCTGACAGCTGGTTGTTGAAAAGATAAAACTTTCTGTGAACATTTTCCATGCCATTAAGTGTTCTTCCACAACATCATTTTTAATGGCCACGGAGCATTTAAACATATGCATGTCCTATAATTTATTTAACCAATCTTCAATTGTTGGACGATTAAGTTGGTTTCCAAAACTTAGGGAGTTTCAGTATTTCACAATTTTACCTGCAGGTTTGATAGGAGAAAGATATCTTTTCAGTGTTGTTTCATTTATACGTATTTTTTACTTGTTCATAAATGTAACTTTTCTCATGAATTGATAATTTAAATTTTATTTCTGCACTCCATCTTCATTTCTTGTTGAATTTGGTTCAAAAATATGTACTTTTTCTACTACCTTTATCTGAATGTTATTTCATATGTTGTTGTGTGTTATCAAGTCAGAACTGACTTATAGTTGACCCTCCAGCAGGTTTTCAGAGGATGTACATTGGCTTGCAGGAAAGTGTCCATCTAGTTCCTGTGGAATAGCTGGTAGATTCAAACCATTTGCCTTTGGGTTGGCAGCACCACCCTTTACCACTAAGCCACCAGAGCTAGTAATTTCTATTGTCTTCTAACTGGATTTTCTGCATTTATTCTGGTCTTCCTGAAAAAAACAAAACAAACAAACAAACAAAAAAAACAAACAAAAACCTCTCTTCTTAAAGGACAAATTAGAATTTCTACCTTAAGCATTAAACTCTTTTAGGATATATCTACATGGGATCAAACTGACAAGAGGAATTCAAAAGACTAGATAAGCACCTTAGGGTTGACATTAATGGCAGAGAAACAATTCAAGGAGAAGGACTGGAATGGCTGTGCAACTTGAAGAATATACACAACGTAAGTGAATTTTAAATGTAGAACCTCTTAAATTGGTGAATGTTTTGTTATGTGTATTGTCAAAATTCGCAACAAAATAAATTAAAAATACTGGATAATTGTCTGAAACAAACCATCTCATCAAGAGTCTTCCTCTCTTGTGCTGTCCCCCATGTTGTTGTTGTTAGGTGCCGTCGAGTCATAGACAACTCATAGCAAGCCTATTAATGAAAGACCTGAACACTTGTATAACTTCCATTGTTTCTCCAAGTTCATAGAGTTTCCTGAGGCAAGCTGTTTGGGAGGTGGATGCCACTCCTACTTCCAAGTTTGTTTTAATCAGGGATGTCCACAAAACACTGTCCATCATGGATAGCCATTATCACATTTGACACGTCGGTGTAACAGTGTTTAGCATCATGAGTTGCCTCTGTACAGCAAATAGACAGACCAGTGTGCTGTACCACTTAGAAGAATGTTTGGCCAAAGACAATTAAAACTAGGACTGAGGGCCGCAGATTAACATCACCCACATTTGGCTTGGTAGCTTAACTCTCTATCCACTAGGCCAACGGAGGTCATACTATATAGGGTATTATGTTTTGGTTTTTGTTAGGTGCTATAAAATTGTTTCAACTCACAGAGATCCAAAGCACAACAGAAACCACAATAACACCACTGCTTAGTCTGATTGTATCCTCACAATCCCTGTTGTACTTTAGCCCATTCTGGCAGCCACTTTGTTCCACCTTGTTAAAGGTCATCTTCTATTTCTCTGCCCTTGTGCTTTACAAGTATGATGCCTTTTTCCAGGTACTGACTCCTCATAATGATAGGTCCAAGGCATGTCAGACAAAGTTTTGTCTCACTCTATTTTATTTTAAATAATATTTTTATTTTATATTGATTTACTTACAAGCTTGGATACATTGTTTTTCACACAGATCGTTCCCATTTCCTTTACCCACACCTCCCTCTACCCATCAAATTGTGTAACCCTATGATTACTCTCCTGCCCATCCTCACCCCTCTGCTCCTACTCCATCCCCCTTGCAATCTTCATACATGTTTTACTACGTCCTTATGGAACTGAGTTAGTTCACTCAGCATAATGCTTCCAGTCCCTCTCAAGTTAAGTAGTGATTTTCAAAATCATTGCTCCTGCATTCTGTGTAGTATTCCATTGTGTGAATGTACCATAATTTCTCAATCCATTCTCTTGCCTCACTCAATTTTTAATACCACTCTTATTTCACTTCTTCTGTGAAAGGTTTGTTTGCTTTTTTTCCTGACGGCCCATAGCATATTTAATACTCTTTATTATCACTACAGTTAAAAGACATGGTTTCATATTTGGTCTTCCTTATTAATTGTGCAAATTTCACATCCATTTATGGTGAGTGAAGATACCATGTCTTATGTTAGGGGCACCTTGTTTCTCAATGTGACATCCTCTCTCTTCAGTACTTTAAAGAAATCTTTTGTGACAGAATTTCCCAATGAGATATATTATTTCTTGGCTGCTACTTCTATATTGACTGTGAATCCCACAAAATGAGGTTATTGGTTACAATATATCTTGTATTTTTGTTCTATAGAAGTATATGAAAGTTTTCATTAAACTTTGATTAAAATATGATCTTGTCCAAGAGGAATTTCTCTGATCCCCTAGATAGTTCATTCCTCTGACAATCATTCATTACAAGTGTGTTTATAAGACATTGATAGATATAAAAGATGCAAAAGTCATTAAAAGCTTATCTTTGCTTTTAAAGAACATGCAATTATTATTAAGAACTAATCCAAAGATACAACTGCTCTGCAGGAGAGAGATGAACACTCTCTTCCTGTGCGATTCATTGTCTCTGAAATCTGCTGATGGGTCAGCTATGGCTCAGATGCGACTCAGTGGTACACAGTGGTAGCAGTGATAATAAGCCACTGTTTGGGCTCGTATATTATCATGATGATGGAAGCTATGTTGCCAGTATTTCAAACGCCAGCAAGGTAGAACGGTTTCAACACAGCTTCCGCACCAGGATGAAAGACTTGAAAATCTCCTTCTGCACAGTAATCTATGAAAACCTTGGCAATCACAATAGAATATTGTCCAAATAAGACTAAAGGAAAAACAAAGCTTCATTGCCATCAAGTTGGAATTGTGCAAGCTATTATTATTTTGCTTGAAACTGTCCCATTCTAAGGAGCTCTACTCCGCTCACCACATGTGAATCACTTTCCTAGTGACCTTCTAGCTCACTCAACTGTAAATGAACATGCTAAAGCCCTTGGCTAAAGACATAGGTACAAATCTCACCAAAAAGAGCCATGGATACAAACTTTAAGTTCTTTCAGACCCAAAGGCTGCCCCCTCTTCAGCCTGTGGTGAGAAAGGGTGAGGAATAAGTGAGGGGAGTGCTGTCAGGTTTCATCTTCCTCCTTCTGATAAGGGAAGAGGCCTTGCACATCAATGAACACGCTGTCTTATTGACTGTATTTCTACTCTGGGTGTCTCAGAGATAGAAGGTGTCACTTCCTATCTCTTTGATCCATCACGGTAGCATATTTGAGAGCATAGAAGGGGCCTATTCACATTTCTTTCCCATCTTGTTTAATTAAGTTCAACAGAGGGAGACAAGGCTTATCTCCCCATAAGCAAGTTGCTTTCACTACTCTGAAACTGTTTGCTTGCTCTTCTGGTTTGGGGGCAAACTTTAGTTCTGTCATTTTGACCTATCAAGGTTGAGCAGATTTCTCCCCCTCACCCCCATCTATCAGAGAGCAGAGCAGTAAAATCTACACTTAATATATCTCAATAGTTTATCATAATGGATACCTTCTAAAGTGATTATCAACCAAAAATACTTTCTGATTTCACTGAATTATGAAGCACTTTCTCCAGAGCACCAGTCTTTAACTTTTGCATGGCTGTGGCCATGGCTAGATATCTAGTATAGTCTAGAGAATCCTAGTTGTTGATAAAAAATGGACACAATTATTTTGACACTTCTCCCAACAAGAAAGTTATACTTTGTCATCCTTCAATTTGGTCTGAAATTAGTGACCTAATTGTACTCAATAAAAGGCAAGGGAAGGACAAGGTATGACTTCTAAAGTGAAAAGAAGCCGTGTTACTTCTACCTTGAACTGTGGAACACTGTTTTCCTGAACACTTCCTCTTAGGGTGCTCCTTTCTCAAAACTCTGATCTAATGTTCTAAGAAGTCTGAGCCAAAAGTAGGAGTAATTGACTAGTCAAGAGCATCGTCTCTGCTTCCAGCCTTCTCCAATGTGTAGCCTAATTTTGGCTTTGATGTGACTTTAGCTCAGTTGATATGAACTGCAATCACACCCTATATCCCAGATACAAAGGCTCAATTAAACCTTTCTCAAATCTGAGAACCCACAAAACCATAAAATGACTAATGTAAGTCACTAAATTTTATTCTAAGCTTTTATCCCACAACAGCTAACCAAAATGTTAATCAGGATAATTTTTGATGTTTTAAGTAAAATAACATGGAATTATAAAGAAAACTAATGATAGTAAAGTTAAATTAAAAATACTTTTAAAAATTAATTTTAACATATTAAATTAATTTTGTACTAATTCATAACTATAAAGGGATAGTTGTGCGCCACACTGAAATGTTGAATACTGAAAAGAGGATAATGAAAATATCTATGACAGTCAATAAAATATAAAAATATCACTTTTTACTAGTGACAAATTTGTAGGCATTACCAATTCAAGTGTTGTTTCATGTTAAATTGGAAGGCTGCTACATTTTTGTTAGATGTTGGTGATAATAAATATTTTTCTCCATATTTGTTCACTGACTCTTTGGGGTATCCTTGAACCTTAATCAAAAAACAGTTCTCTAGATTCCTTCATTCAGGTCTTTTATGTTCTTCTTTTTATACCTAGAATAAACTTCACGTTCTCTTTTATACCTGGAATAAAATTCATCCTCTGAATGTTTAAAATCAATCTATTGTTCAAGAACCCAACTTAAATAATATAACCTCAACCAAGGCTTTGTAAGCTTTTACCCTCAGTTCTAAGAATATTCCTAAATTCCCAGATGACATTTGATCACTTATTCACAAGTTACATTTTCCCTAATACAATGAAGAGGTCTTAGGAAGGAATTTGTGTCTTGTTATTATGCACCTCTGAAACTAGAAAATTCTATTTCCTAGAATCTAATGTAATTATTATATTTAGTGAGTTCACAACAAATTTATAGTCATTCAATCAGTACTTCCTAAAATTGATCATCAGTATTAACTCAGAAGCTTTAATTAAGTGTATATTCTTATTTATATACCCATTTCCTAACTTAAAGTACTGAGTCTCAATTACTGATGATGAATATCAGAGTCATTAATAATCATGATTCCTCCCCACTGCCCACTGTCACAATGGTGCAACTCCTGTAGAAGGCAGTATGGCGCTTTCTCAAAAAGTTGCAAATAGAGATACCATTTGACCCAGCAATTCCACTACTGGGAATATACCCCGAAGAGACCATAACTAACATCCAAGCAGATATATGCACACCCATGTTTATTGCAGCTTTGTTCACAATAGCAAGGAGTTGGAAACAACCTAAACACCCATCAACAAACGAATGGATAGAGAACCTGTGGTATATTCACACAATGGAATACTATGTTGCATTGAAAAACAAGGAACTCATGCAATATTATTCAAAATGGTTGACTCTGGAGAACATTATGCTGAGTGAAGTATCCCAGTGACAAAAGGACAAATATTGCATGGTGCCAGTGTTGTAAAACAGCACTGACCTTGGGGTTGGGGAAAGACTGAGAAAGATGGGTTCAATAATGTATACTGCACTGAAACAGATGAGGGAGAAAACTGTTCAAAAAGGATATGTGATTAGGTATTTCTGTCATGACAAGAGTCTAGCGCGATGGCTACATGGTGGAGTGGACCTGGGGGAGGGTTTGTAAAACAATGAAAGAATTTTTCTTTTACTTTTCAAAGAGGGCAGTGTTCTGGGGGGAGGGTAGGGAGGGGAGAAATGTGCAACAATGAATGAATGGAAATAGCCTCTGTAAATTTTTACTGAAATTAATAATAAATTTAAATTTAAAAAAATTAAGTTAGAGTAAGGAAGGCAATGGATTTATAACTGCTCATGCTAATAACACTATTTCATGGCATGGAGGAGGAATAGTGGAATTGTATCCACATTTACAATATTCTTCTTACCAAAACCATTTGTGGAAAATAGGAACTGAATTGGAACATGTATCTCTGGATTGGAAATTATCATATTGTTAATATTTCTAGCCTTAAACTTAAAATATTATATTGTTAAAAATTATTTGTTATATATTTGTTTAAATTTTCCCTGTTTTAACAACTGAAATCTAGAGGGAAGAGAAAAGACCAGAGAATGGCCAAAATTATTGGGGCAGCTATTGCTGCCAGTTTAGGGCCTGTGTCAGGAAAAGGAAATCTTACTCATAAACAGTGCCATGCAAAGGTAATAAAGGAGGTCAGAATTGCTTCCACTGTGGAAACCTGGGCCACTTCAGTAGCCAGTGTCACAGACAAGAGCCACAGATAGGCAAGGGAGTAGAGAGGAAGCTCCAACTCACTTGCTTTAAGTGTGGATTTGAAGGACACATGGCCAAGGGCGGCCCACATCAGGTCCTCGTGGCTGACAGGACTGACAGGCCCCAGATACCAGCTAGAAACAAAGGAGGATGCTTCAACGACTTAGATCCTCCCAGAAGAGCTGTGGGTGAGCATTAACATTACTGGTAAGTATATTCGTTTTCTCCTAGACACAAGAGCCTATTATTTGGTCCTAAAAGCCTTCTGTAGTCCCACGTCTTCTCACTATTTCTTAGTTGTTGGAATTGGCGGAAAACCTCATAAGAAGTTCCTTACTTCACCTCTGACTTGCATGTGGACTTCTGAGCTATAAAACAACCCAGTGGTAGATGGAATTTGGTCCAGGCAAAGCTCTAATCACCTCTTTAATTTTTAATTTTTTTCCAACCATCTCTTTAGTACTTTAGAGTAGTAGAACACTGTTAGGATTACTTCGCATATCATGCAACTTACCACTTCTAGGACAACTGTATATCTCAGCCTCTGTTGCCTCTACTGTGCCTCTATTAGGTAATCCTTCTACTCTTTCCATAACCAATAAACCCAGAGGAGAATTCTGAGTCAAACAATAAAACCAAGGCACTCTTCAGGAGAATTTTACATAGAAAAAAAAAAGTCTGTTTTCCTCTGGTGGAAGGAGAAGGAATATGAAGATTGAGGTCAATTACTAGTCAAGTTTCCTTTTTTTGTATATTGTTGAGTACAGTAGAACCAACTCAGCTGGCTTTCCAGAAGGTTTTCAGAAGCTGTATATTTCACAATAGGAGATTATGAGCAAGTGATTACTGGAAGATTCAAACTGCCTGCTTTTGGGCAAACTGCTTCTTTGTCCTCTAGGTCACCAGAACTTCTCTATTGTTATTAGTTGTTATCAATTCAATTTCAGCTAATGTGACCAATTATTTGCATTGCATATGGATTTCAAGGCTATCCATTGCTTTTGGAAGGTCTATCTTGATTGTCCTTATGTGAAACTTATACTTGGACCAGAAGGCAGTTGTCAGAGCAAGGAAACACTGCACGGTTCAAAATTAGCAAGGGTGTGCTTCAAGGATGTGTCCTGTCTCCATACTTTTTCAACCTATATGCAGAACAGATTATCCAGGAGGCTGGGATCTATAAGTAGAAGTGTGGCATCAGGATTAGAGGTAGACTCATCAACAATCTGCATTATACACATGACACAACCCTGCTTGCTGAAACTGAGGAGGACCTGAAGTGCAATATCTTACTTCCAGGTGCCTCTGTCTGAGTTTGGACCTCAAAACTTTAGCTTAGTAGTTCAGCTTTGTTGTTGTTGTTGTTGTTAAGTGCCGTCAAGTCATAGATGGCTCACAGTGACCTTATGAATGAAAGACCTGAACACTTATATAGCTCTCATTGTTTCTTCAAGTTCATAGAGTTTCTGAAGACAAGCTGTTTCAGAGGCAAGCTATTTCAGAAGTGGATGCAACTCCTGCTTCCAAGCTTGTTTTAATCAGGGAGCTCCCCCAACCACTGTCCACCATGGGTGACCATTCTCACATTTGACACATCAGTATCACAGTATTTAGAATCACAGCAACCACGAGTTACCTCTGTACAGCAAATGGACAGACCGGTGAGTAGAGGAATGTTTGACCAAAACCAATTAAAACTATGCTGAGGGCCACAGATTAAAATAATCCATCTTTGACTTGGTAGAATAACTTTCTATGCACCTCTAGAGGGGATAAATTAGAGAGAAGATTAAGTAGGTCAACAAAGGGAAGCAGAGCAAATATCTTGACAATATTTCAATTTCTGGTTCAAGTTGCGCCTGAAGTCATGTACACTCTTCCCTTGCTCTTGCACCAAGTTCTTTCTGCCTATGTTGGTACAAGCTAAGTCTTGTTTCTATACACCAACTGAACCTTGACAATAAAATATTTGAGGCTCAACTCAAAGCAAGAGCCACTTTAAATATCCCTCCTTTTTCATTTCTCTGCTCTGAGGTGCAGTCTGTTCAAACAGCTTGAGCTCACATTAAATTCTAGCCTTCCTGATCTTTCGGAGCATTGATCATCTGTACCACATAAATTGGCAGACTTATTATCCTGTTATGTATTTTGCACTGACTCATTTTTTTCTCAAATTCAACTAATGGCATTTTTTTAGGCTTTATTTGAATGTACCATTTTATACCTGGAAAGAACATTAGAGATGTCTAATCTTTCCCACTCATTTGTACAGAAAGAGAAAATAACACTCCAAAGAGAAGTGACTTTTTAAAAGTCATTGAACATTTCTCAGAGTAAGTTTTGCTTGACTATGACAACATCAATAAATAACACTCTTGCCCATAGTGAAGCAAATTTAGGAAGTGGAGCATATTCTGTCTCTTTTAGCAATTGAAGTTACATGTATACAAAACAAAGCTTCTGAGAAATGTTCCAGGAAAAGAAAAAAGCCAGTAAAAAAAACATGCTTCTTCCCTATTCCTGGAAATTTGAGTATGAAAATTTTACTATGTTTTAACTAAACTTCTATTGATTGGCTAATATTCTTCGGAATTTATTTCAAGAACCTATTTCTGTTGATTTCTACTTTTTTCCAAACTTAACAGCATTTCAAGCTTCAAATAGATGTTTTACCAGTCTTTTCTTCCACAGCTAAATGAGTTATGTATCCCTTCTCCATTATTAGTTAATTTAGTAGCTTTTAACTATTTCTTTTTTTTATCTTTAACTCTACCATACCAGAAAACATTCTGTCATCTGTATTTCTCATGCACATATTACCATTAAGTTGAAATAGATTTGTAGATAACCCACTAAGTGGGCCTTTGAGGTTGTAATTGCTAAGAAGATTGTCCATCTTTCTTCCACAAAAGCACCTAGTTTTTGTGAATTGCCAGAAAAGCCTGACCTTTGGGTTAGCAGCACAGCTTCCTATGAGCTAGACTTCCAGAACTAACAATTTACAATATCAAAGCCAAACTCATTTCCCTTTAGTAAGAATGGACTCATAGTTGACCTTCTTGCAAGATTTCCTGCAAAAATCACATGGCAGAAGATTGACCATTTTCCTCTCATAGAGCAGCTAGTAAGATTTGAACCACCAGAGAGACCTCACTCCCTATAGACCACACCACCAAACCTCCTGTGTTTAAAATATAGTCACTTCAGTCACATGAACAAATTCGGAAACAGTAATTCTAATTTTCTCTATTTCAGCAAGCCAAATTTTGGATTCTAGATGGAAGGTCAATTTCCTCCCATGTGATTTATTGCCTCTGAAAACCCTCTGGAGGGTCAATTATGGGTTAGTTCTAATTAGAAGATTGTTGTTGTTGTTATGTGCCGTCGAGTCGTTTGCGACTCATAGCGACCCTATGCACAACAGCCCTAAACCCTGCTCTATCCTGCCCCAACTGCACTGCCTCTGACACAGCCATCCCGATTACACCAGTCACCGAATCAATCCATCTCATAGAAGGTCTTCCCCTCCTGCGCTGTCCCTCCACCCTCCCAAGCATGATGTCCCCCTCCGAGGACCCGTCCCTCCTGGCAA
>NW_006399842.1:5768011-5770063 GCF_000299155.1 Elephantulus edwardii | reverse complement strand
TTTGACAAGCACTGTGGCATTTGGACAAGAACAAACTGGGAGGAGGGTAGAGAGAATAGTGCAACAATGAATGAGTGGAAACCCAAAATCTCTGTAAATGTTTATGAAAATTAATAAAATATAATTATAGAAAAAAAAGAAAACAGGGAAGGATTGTTGGCTTAAGGAGCAAGGAGTCATGAGGATTCCTGGATTGTTGACTTGGCCCCACGTGGGAGGAAGGGGCCAACAGGTCTAGAATGCAGAGAGAAATGTGGACTCCTAAGTCTGCAGCTGATTCCCATTTAAACCTAGCCAAAGATGACTGGGGATTAGTTGACCAGAACTCAACCAGATGAAGCAAAGATGAACCATGCTATGAGCTAGAGTTAATTATTGTAGTCTGATGGCTTGATGTGGATTAGACTTTAATTGTGGATGGAGATCCTCAATGCTTTCAAGTTGAACAGAGGATTCTTCAGCAAAAGGGATATGCTTGTTCCTTCAGAGTACTGATGTGATAGGGATAGGCAAACCAGAAATTGGCTCTTCAAAATGAGGATATAAAGGTATGAGGCACGAAGTAGCTGGCTTACGTGCTTTCATGAATGTAGTTATTAGTAAGATGTTTGTAAAGGTGGGGGGGACTCCTCACAATATACATGAATGAAATAAAATGTAAATGAAAGATAGCATAAAACACAATGTACATGCATGAAACACAAAGCATATGAATGATAAAAATATCAATAAATTCTGTGTGTATACAGATTGCAATTATAACGAAAAGGGTAGTCATTTTAAAAATAATTTTTAAGACAAAGTTTTAGCTTCCTAGGTCTTGTCTCTAACAAAAGTCCACTTAATGTCACCATGCTTCAGAATCTGGAAGTTGATAGTTTTGTTTAGCACTCATCCTTTCTCTTTTCCTAATCCTCATCATCCTCCTTTCAATTTTTCCACTTCTCCTTCCCGCTTCTTTCTCTTTCCTTTCCCCCTCTTCTGCTTCCCCTCTCTGCTCTCTCATCATCATTGCCATAACCCTGATGTTCTTTTTCAGTAAAAAGTCATTAATTAAATATTGAACAGATGTGAAATTTCTCAGAAAGCAAAACATCTATGAAATTGAAAAGCAACAGTCATTATTTTTAAAATATTCTTGCTTTATAGGCCTCTCTAAAATCTTATGAATGTAACAGTAAGAAAGGGCACATATATACATTTCAACAGGAATTTGTACACACTTTTAGAGATTTTTGTTGTTGTTGTTGTTGTTTTGTGTCACTAAGTCAGAACCAACCCCTAGCTGACCCTCCAGCATATGCAGTCAATCTCATTAGCTAACCCACAGCGTCCCTTTTCAGCAGGAAGTAGCTAAGAGAATACGCCATCCCCCTTTCCTTATGAATCAGGGTGAAGTCTCTCTCAGGGAGGAGTGATAGGGAATGGCAAGGGACACACTGACAAAGGAGATTAATCAGAACTGGCTTTGACAAGCACTGTGGCAATTGGACAATTAAAACAGACATTGGGGTGGGGAGAAGAACGAAGTGGGGAGGAGGGTGGAGAAAACAGTGCAACAATGAATGAATGAAAACCCAAAATCTCTGTAAATGTTCATTAAAACCAATAAAATTTAATTAAAAAAATTTGCTCATCCTTCTTCTGAGGAATAGCTGGTGGATTCGAACCATGTGCCCTCAGGTTTGCAGCACAGTTTCTTACCACTAGGCCACTAGAGCTCCCCAGAAATTCATTTGGAACACCATAAATCTAATCCATACTTTATACTTCAGTTGTTCTCACACTTTATTATATATGCTAACTGCTTTGGTGATATGAAGTTGTTACAATTAATCAATAAAACTGTGGTTGAGCCAAAGTAGTAGCAGCAAATATTAGAAAAGTCCAATTTTCACAGATAACTTTAGAGCAGTAAGTATATAGATAAAAATCTCCATTTGCATGTGGGTTGGTCATTTTTAGTTAGTTGTTTGTTATTTTTATGTGCCATCGAGTCACCTACAACTCATTGTGAACTATGTTGTTGTTGTTGTTGTTGTTGTTGTTGTT
>NW_006399842.1:5739460-5767011 GCF_000299155.1 Elephantulus edwardii | reverse complement strand
AAGGCTGCAGTCCTTGACCCTCTGAAGTAAGTTCATGAAGTCCTCCTCAGTTTCAGTGAGTAGGGCTGTGTCATCTGCATAACGCTATCTGTATGTGGCCTATGTAGACAGCCCTAAATCCTGCTCAACCTCACTGTCTCTGACACAGCCACCCTGATTACCTTGATCACTGAATCAATCCAACTCATAGAGGGTCATCCTCTCCTGTGCTGTCCTTCCACCCTCCCAAGCATGATGCCCCTCTCCAAGGACTTATCCCTCCTTGCAACATGTCCAAAGTATGTCAGATGGAGCTTCAGATTCCTTGCCTCCAAGGACCAGCCTGGCTTCACCCTCTCTAGGATGAACTTGTTTGTTCTCCTAGCAGTCCATGATATATTCAGTACTCTTCTCCAACACAAAAGCTCAAAGGCAACAACTCTCTTTTCATTAGTACAGAATCTTAATGTTCACTTACTGTCCTTCAAAAAGTGAAATATTAATTGTAAGAACCTTAATTGCACTGGGAAAATATCTACAGTTAAGGACCTCTCCAAATCATTGAGGCATAGTGATGTCAGATTTAAGACTAAGGTGCCTCTGATCAGGCCATGGTCTTTCAATCACTTCCTATGTATCTGAGAGCTGGACAATTAATAAGAATGACAGAAGGAGAATTGATGATGCCTTTGAGCTGTGGTTTTGGAGAATAGGACTGAATATCCCGTAGACTGCCAAAAGAACAAATAAATAGGTCTTGGAGAAAATGAAACCAGAGGCCTCTTTGGAGACAAAAATGATAAAGCTTCAGCTCACATGTTGCTGGGAAGAACTATTCCTTAGAAAGGGATATAATGCTCAGAAAGGCAGAGGATTGGTAAAGCAGAGACAGAACTTCAACCAGGGGGATTGACAAAGTGACTATCGTAATGGTTCTAGTTTGTCAGAAGTGTGAAGATGGCATGACAGGACAGGGCTCAGATTTGTCATTCATAGGGTCGCTATGAGTCATATTCAACTTGACAGCACCTAACAACAACAATAGGAACTTTGTTAAGTAAGAAAGGTAAAGTGCTTGAATCCACTAGTGACTCTCTGGGTGAAAGAATGATAAGGAATGTCCTTGTCATTACAGTACAGCCTAGGAAACTCAACGGGACGTGATTAAGAGTCACTCTACAAGTAGAACTTGCTCCATGCCTGTGAGTGAATGACATAGTTGTGATCTCTTTCTCTCACACACGTATGTGTACAAATAAAATAGGTAAGTGGTAAAGGATAACCTTCTAGTAATTAATAAAAGTTTTGTCATGATATGGAAATAAAAAAAACATAAATTTGCTCCATACTGATTTTTAACAATTTTCTGTTTAGACAGAGGTTGAGTCTCTGTGTAGGAACTTGGATTTGCCATAGATTAGGTAATGTAAGTTAACAAATCACTTAACATTGTTTTTGTTAAATAATTGAGTTTGGCTTATTTAAAATAGGGAAATTTAGGCTGTAATTCTTTTCATAATGCATGCGCATTTTACAGTTATGGGTTACATGAGAACAAATTGAAGAGAGGAGTGCTCTCGTGATGGTTCAAATCCTTTGCGATGCCCTCTCCTTCCTCCTTCCCTTCTGCCTCTGCTGTCATCAGCTTTTTAGGACAGATGGTATCCAAGCCTTCTCAATGTGCCTGCTCTTCCTGGTGAAGCCAGGAAGTTACATCCGCAAAAGCAGAGGAGCTGTCTGGAAGGACCAAGTTATCTGATTTAAATGCTGTTCAAACCTATACAGTCAAACTCTTCTCTTTAACCAGGTAAATTTCCAAGTCCAGGACAGAACAATTGTACCATGAACCTCAAAAGAACAATTGTTATCTTCAGTAGTTGATCATTCTAACTTTGTTACTAATGATGATCAGAAATCTTATAAATTTCAATCCCATAAATGAAAAATGTATAATTTTAGATGCTTGAGAAGGCTCACTTTGGACATATTTAGAGAAGTTTTGCATTACTTTGGTAAACTATGAAGGTAAATAAAATTGTAATTTTTAAATAATTAATATTTGAGTTTATTAGAATATCCCTCATATTCTTATTAAGACAGGCTAGACATTCAGATGGCAAACAAACACATGAAGACATGTTCAAAATCCCTAGCTCTAAGAGACTAGAGATGCAAATCAAAACAACTATGAGATATCATCTCACCCCCATAACAATAGCAAAATTCAACAGAGTAGCAAACAACAAATTCTGGCGAGGTTGTGGAGAAATTGAAGCCCTTATTCACTTTTGCTGGGAGTGTAACCATGGTACAACCACTATGAAAGGCAGTATGGTACTTTCTCAAAAAGTTGGAAATAGAAATACCATCTGACCCAGCAATTCCATTACTGGGAATATATCCTAAAGAAACCAGAACTGCCATCCAAACAGATATATGCACACCTATGTTTATTGCTGCATTGTTCACAATAGCAAAGAGATAGAAACAACCCAAGTGCTCATAAACAAATGAATGAATAGAGAGGCTGTGGTATATCCACATAATGGAATACTATGCAGCACTGAAAAACAAGGAACTCATAAAATATTATGCAAAATGAGTGACCCTGGAGGACATTATGCTGAGCGAGATATATCAGTCACAAAAGAACAAATACTGCATAATGCCACTGTTATAAAACAGTACTGACATGAGGGTTGGAAGGAAACCAAGAAAAGAGGGAATAAATAACATACACTGCATTGAAACAGATGATGAAAAGAACTGTTTAAAAGGAATATATGATTAGGCATTATTTGCATGACAGTAGTCCAGAATAAGAGGTACGTAGCAAAGTGGACTGGGGAGGAGGGAGGAAATTGTGCAACAATGAAATAATTTTTTAAAAGAGAAAAGTGAACTGGAGGAAGGTAGGGTGGAAAAGGTACAACAAAGAATGAATGGAAATTCAAGTTTTCTGTTAACTTTCATTAAAACCTCAACAAATTTTTTTTTTATAAAAAAGCTGGACAATGACTAGGGATGATAGAAAGAGAATTTATGCCTTTGAGCTATGGTGCTGGAGAGGAATAATGAATAGACCATAGACCACAAGGAGAACAGACAGGTTCATCCTGGAGAGGGTGAAAACAGACTGCTGCTTGGAGGCAAGGATTCTGAAGTTCCACCTGACATACTTTGGGCATGTTACAAGAAGGGACCAGTCCTTGGAGAGGAACATCATGCTTGGGAGGGTGGAGAGACAGCCCAAGACAGGAAGACCCTCGATAAGATGGATTTGACTCAGTGACTGGGGTAGTGGGATTGTGCCAGAGACAATTAGGTTCGCTCAAGATAGAGCAGGGTTCAGGGCTGTTGTATATGGCGTTGTTATGAGTCACAAGCAACTCAACAGCACACAACAACAACGACAATATTGAAGAATGAGGATGGGACTGCAATGAACATTCCCAAGTATGATTCCTTGGGCACATGTGCCTAGGAGTGGAACTGAGTCATATGTGAACTGAACTGTGGTGGTGCTAGTACCAGCCCATACTCCACTACCTCCACTTTGACCCCATGTTCCAAACCTCACTGTGTCTCATTTCTTAACAAGCCGAGACATTCTAGCTTCTAGAACATTGTACCTGCTGTCTTCTCTACCTTGGATGCCTTCAGTACTTCCCATGAATTTTTCCCTTATCTCTCTCTCATTCCTGTCGGGTCAGAACCAATGCATGGCTGACCCTCCAGCAGGTTTTCAGAGACTGTAAATCATACAGGAGGAGACTGTTCATATTTCTTCAATGGAGAAGTTGGTGGATTTGAACACCCTGCCTTTGAATTGGCAGTGCAACACCTTAGCTAACCTACTAGCCTATCAGAGCTCCCTGTTCTCTAGAGGAGGATAGTGGATTAGAACTGCCAAATTTTGGGTTAGCAGTCTGATGCATTCTGCACTAGACCACCAGGCCTTCTTAACAATGGTTTAGATTATAGGACAAAGAGAATGAGGATGTGATATCTGAGTCCTCAAAGTCTTCTTTTCCAGAGAAAGATCAGCAGTCTCCTCCTCTAAAGATTTACAGCCTTGCAAAACCCATACAAGATCACTTAAGTGAAAATAAAAGCTACAACGGGGGAAAAAAAAATAAAAAAAAAAAAAGCAAAAAAGCAATATCCAAAATATATTGGTCACTTGTTCTGAGCATAACGTTATGCTAGAAAAGTTTAATTGTGGCTGGTAGAAATTACTGAATGAATGAAGAGTTTTCTCATGCATATTAAAAAAAAATACTGATCCAATTTGACATGATGTTCTACGGAAGCATATGTGATTATCGTAGGAAATTTGAATTTGAGAACTGCAGAGGCAAAGAACTAGTGAGTGGAAAAAGCAAATTCAAGCTCTGTGACAGGCCCGTATGTAAACACTTTTGTATAACAACAATAACAACAGTCCTCAGTAGAGTGCAGTATACGTGAAGTTATGCATTCAAGTAGTGTATAACTAGGTAGATGAGATAATTTGATTCAGTGCAACTTACTTATTAGAAACACAAATATTTTGCCAGAAGGATCTTTCTGGGCACTTAATTGAGAGTCAAGAAACTCAATCAGTGTGTGGTAGATTATTTACAAAAATCACAACAATAATTCTTTCCTGCCATTTGTCGGGTGATTTTTCAACAATTTCCTTCAAAAGATGGAATCTTCTCCCCTGAGTCTACACTAGATTTGTGATTTGCTTTTGGCAAGTAGTAGAAATCATATACAAGTTCTGAATATCAAGAGAACTTGCTCACTTGTACGTTTGCGTTTCTGCACTGACCTGTGAACAACTGGCTTAGCATGCAGGGCAGCAGGATTAGGGCTGGCCACATGTCTTGTAGCATGAGACAGCAGTCAGGCCCTGCCGACCATGTGCATGAGGTGACTGGCCAGCCTTTTGGTAACAGAGCAAACTAAACCAACACAACTCTTCCATTTATCCAGACTAACATGTAATATGAAACGGTAGTTTGTTGTTTAAAACCACAAAGTGTCTTTGGGGCCTTGTTACACAACAGCAGTTACATGCTATACCAGAAAAATAGCAAGAAAACACATTATTTCTTCTGTGTTACCTATTTATTTTCTTGTAGCACTTTCATTCCATCTCACAAATGCGTATTTTAACTGCATCTGAAAGAGGCCAAGCAGGAAGTATTAATTTGTGCCTCTGAATATGTTCTATTATATCGAGGCATCTGGTTACTTTTGAATCAAACAGAAGAGGACACTCAGGCCCTGTCTTTAGACTAAAGCACCTTTGCCATCTGGCATTAAACAACACCTGCTGGATTTAACAAGTCTTCTTGGCAGCCCTGACCAAATACTGCTCCCCCATTCAACTTCTGAGTTTCCTCACCTTTTTTGCCAGTTTTAATTTGGTTCTTTTTTTTCTGCTTCCCTTGCACATTTCCAAGCCCCGATTTCTGTTCTTCTAGATCAATAACAGCTAACTTTTCTTTTTTTAAAATCTCCTTTCCATTTGACCTACTTACTTTCTGTCCCAGTTCTTAACTAAGAATCTGCCTACATCCCATCCAGACACTGCTCAGCTGACTCAGTTTACCACAAGACAGAGCTCTAGCGTGGTGAATGGCACCCACCCCTCATCAACTGCCAGAATCCTTTCCTTGTAGTGCCTTTGGGGTATAAAACACTAAAAACTATGACAGGAAAGAACTTGGCAGTTACAACAGAACTATAAATACACATGCCAACTCATAAATCAATACCAATAATAAATTGCATTCACGTGCTATTTAATTCTTCGTGATCATCAATAAAGAAATAAAAAGTTCATTCTCAATACCCACACTGGTGTTACTTTCTCAGCATCCCCGTGATGTCGTGTATGCGTATTAGTCATCATTCTATTTACTGTCTCTGGGATGGCCTGCTTTAGTTTGATTCATCTCATTATGGAAGCATTTTACTGTGGAATATCATTCTGGGGGTGGTTTAGAGAAGATGTTGTTCTGCCTCCTACAACCAGTTATAAAACTTGTGCATCAAAAACTTGTGCTAGAGACATTTAAGCCTAGGGTCTCTTCCTGTTTGCTGATAGAGTTTAATTCCCCATGCGCCAGAGGAGCCTGTGCTTAGTTCTAGCTGGAGTCTAGTAGGAAACACCGCACCCACTGCAATCCACCTTGGTGTGCTCCTTCCCACTCCCAGTCTAGGGTCCCTATTCTCCCACCCCCCAAATACCACCTTCTCAGGTTCATAATTAAACTTTGCAACCTTCAGGTCCCTTCCGCAAAGTGATGAGCTACTAAAAATACAGCCCTGCAGGAATAACATTCAACTTCTATTTCTGTTATTTTTTTAACACTAGTTTCAGATGAACAAAGCAGTTAAACAAAGGGAGAGAGAAAGTGCTGTGATTGCGAAGAGGGAACATTGCCACATACTTTGTTCATTTTAATTACACAAAGTCATCATTTAGCAGGAGCCCAAGGACTGCAAAGGAAAGCTTTCACAGATCTCCTTTCTTTTGATATTTCCCATTTAAAGCGTCTTCCAATGACCCTGAGCATAAATGCCTTCATTGTAACCCTGAAAACCCTAACCTCTCTGTAGAGCCCATCAGGTGAAATAGGCACAGCTGCTTTTAAGGTGTGGGGGAAGGCTGGACATAATTGGACCATTCTGCTAATGAGACCTACTTCCATCACTCCGCTGTCTCATGACATTTAATACAGGCCTCTTAAAACTGGGTTACAAAAATGAGGGTGGGCGTGTAGAGGCAGGGTATGCGGAGGACTGCTACTGTATACGAAGAGTTCACAGTCTTCAGAAATCAGTGTACTGGGCTAGAATACATATGGGAGAGAAAACAAAAATCTTCTTTGTGTGAAAACACAAAATCTGGCTTTTTTTCTACCTACCATTGTTTTAAATTTGCAATATGACAACAATGGCTCTGCTTTTAAAAATAATAACGGATGATATTTTAACACATCTTACATATCATATATGCTTACAAAATTTTATGTCAAAGAGCTTATTTAATCTGCATGGTATAATTATAAATAGTACTATTTTTTCCTGATACAGTTAATATTACTGTGGCTGACATTGGTTTAACAATAATCAATGTCATGGAAGTGGTTCATGAATCATGAGTCATAATTTGAACCAATAGAGCTTCAGCTGAAAAGAGGTTGTAACCACTTTTCGTACCCTTGAGGAACTTAATATATGAAGTCAAGTTCAGTCTCACAAAATCTCAAGCCTGAAGTTAATTCATTTAATGACTATTTCTGTAACTTCTCAGGGCTAGGCAGTCAGGATGTTTATCAACTGAATGAGCACAGTTTTGTTCTTTAAAGCCTTGACAGTCTAGAGTATGATACATTTATGTGTGTATAATATCTTTTATATGAGAAAACATGTTGGCAATATAGAGTTATGGTGCTCAAGATATTGCTGGTGTTATCTGTCATTGAGTCAATTAGGATTCATATCTCTGATATACTTGAGACCAGTGACAGACTCACTGTGTCAATCGATCTTCTTGAGATCATTCTCTTTTTTGATGATCCTCTCTACCCTTACAAGTGTTATTCTCCAAGTGTAAAAATATGTCCAAAGTATGTGAAATAAAGCTTCACCAGCCTTGCTTCCAATGAGCAATCTGGTTGCACTTTATCCAAGATATGTATGTTGATTCTTGAGGTCTGGATGCCTACTGGCCAACCTGGAGTAACGCGGTTTGAATCTACTAGGTGCTTCATGGGAGAAAGATGAACAATCTCCTCCTATAGGACTTGCTGCCTCTGAAAATCTGCTGAAAGGTCAGCTATGAGTCAGTTCTGACTCAATGGCACATAAAAACAATTTGACAGCTCATAGAAAATTTGTACTCTTATGCAACAAAACATCTCGGAGGCATCAATTGCTCTATCATTCTTAGTTATTGTCTAACTTTCAGATGGACAAGATAATGACGTGGATCAGGTATATCTTGGTCTTTAAACTTATGACATTGCTTTTTATCTTTGAAGATGTTTTTGACAGCAGATTTTCGCAATGTAACGTGTCTTTTGATTTCCCAGTACAACATGTCTTTAGACTTCGGGTACCAATGCTATTTATTGTGGATCAAAGAAAAAAAAGAAATTATTGACAATTTCCATTTTTTTCTCCATCTATCATGAGAGATACTAAAAAATAGAGCATTATGATAGCAGAGATCAGGAAAACAGCTGTGGTTAGCCAGAGCAAGCATGATTCAGATGAGACAGTTTCCACAAGATCATAGGCTATGCCTTTTTACTTCATCATTATGCCTTGAGGAATTATCTTGCTGAATTGATATAGTTGTTGTTCAATTAATGTTCAAAAAAATATCATCGATATCTAGTTTATTCCAGCTTATAGGAACTCTTCATTGAGTTTCTGAGGCTGCAGATCTATGAGAGAAGACGTCCCGTCTTGCATATTTGAACTTCCCACCATTCAGATAGCAGCCAGATTCATTGCACTGTGTAAAAGGAATAAACGAGAGATAGAATACATGGCTGGTTTAATAATGAGAGTATTGGTATAATTTCAAATAGATACTTGAAAGAAGGATTCACATTTACCCTGCAGGCAAAAAGAGATGAAGTGTCCAAGAACAAAGAAGTGAGAAACAGTAAGGTAATTTTGGAGATAGGGAATAACTAATAAAAACAAATGCTTTCCTAGGAAAATTGAACTGTTAACTGTAAATAATTAAATGAAAGTGATTTGGTTGTTTTGCAACAGTGGGGAGAAATGATCAGGTAGGTATTTTTGAAACATCATTAAGCAGTAGGAAGTGAAATGAAAGATAATTTTTTAAATGCTAGTGAAGAAATCAATCTGTATTTATGGGGAAAAATAGTTGAATTGTATTTCACTGGATTGAACTGAATGGAAATAAATTGAATAAGAACACTTTTAGAGGTCATATAGTTTAATCTTTGTTAATACGACAATGCTTTTCTGTAATCTATAGAGTTTTTTAAGATTTTTCAAAAGTGGATGGATACTCATGGCTTTTGGTCTACTTTAATCTGGAAGTTCCTCTGAAATCTTCTCAAGATGAATTGCCTTGCTGGTTTTTAGTACCAATGGCATAGCCTCCAGCATCACAGCAATATGCTAGCCATAACAGTATGATAAACTGATGGGTGGTATATATCCCTGGGTATGCTCACTAGTCAATGCTGAGAAATTTGGAAGACAGCCACCAGGTTAACTGACTGGAAGAGAGCAGTATTTTTCCAATTAAGGGAGAAAAATGAAATTCAACATGTAGAAATTATAAAATAATTTCATTAATATAATAAGCAATTAAAATCTTGCTGATGATTATTAAAAAATAACTGGAGCAGTACATTGACAGGGAACTTCCAGAAATTCAACCTGAATTCAGCAGAGGCCATAGAATGAGGGATATGAAGAAGAATGTAGCATCAGAATTGGAGGAAGTTTCCTAAACAACCCATATTATAGAGGTGGCATAGCCTTGCTAATAGAAAAAGAAGACTTAAAGCACTTAATGCAGAAGATCAAAGACTACCACCTTCAATAAGAGTTGTCATTTTTGTTGTTGTTGTATACCTTTGAGTTGGAAATGAACCATTGCTGACCCTCCAGTGGATTTTCAAAGCCAGTACATCACACAGACAGAGATGTCCATCCTTCTCCCACAGAGCAGCTGGTGGATTCAGATCATGGGCCTTTGGAATTGTAGCTCAGCTTCTGACTACTGGGTCACCAGAGCTCCCTTCACATAAGAGTTAATTATCTAAACAACAGGAAAACCACAATCTACACCACTGGACCACTGGCAATGTCATGATAGACAGACACATTTTGAAGTTGTCAAGTATTTCCTTTTGCTTGGCTCCACAATCAACACTCTTGGTCACAGAGGTCAAGAAATAAAAAGAATTGCATTGGAGAAATCTGTTGTAAAGAATGTCTTTAAAGTGTTAACTATCAAGCTTGCCAGTTTAAAGACAAGTGCAGCTGATTTAAGCCATAGTATTTTCAATTCTTCATATGTATCTGAAATTTGCACAACAAATAAGAAAGATTAAATAAGAAAGAATGTCTTTGGATTGCAGTATTAGAGTATTAAATATAATACCCTATGGACTAAAAAAAAAAAAAACCCAACAAATTTTTCTTGGAGGAAGTGCAACCAGGGTGGTCCTTGGAAACAAAGTAGTGAAGTTTCACTTCATCTACTTTGTGCATGTTGCAGAATGGGCCAGTGCTTTGGAAAATATATCATGCAGAGAACGGTAGGTCAGCAAAAGAGAAGAAGACCCTCAATGACTTGGATTAGCACAATGACTATGTTAGCACGCTCAAGCAGCACCGGACTTGAACATGACTGACATAGTGAGGATTGTGCTGGATAGACCAAGGTCCCAATCTGTGTTCATTGTAGTCACCTCAGCGACACCTAACAACAAGCATTAATACGGAAATGTGCTTAATATGTATCACCTTGAGCAAAGGAAGCTATGATTTATTTGTCTGTATTTTCAGTAACGCTATTATTGCTGTGTTTTGTGTTCTCAACCATGCCAATTAGCCCTTTTTTTTTCCCTAGTGTGTAAAACGAAATTAATTCTTTAAACACAGTATAGTCATGGGCATTACTGTTCAGTAACAGTCATGAAGAGATTTTATAAACTATGAAGTAATAATCGTAGCTTTTCTCATTATGATTACAATTAGTACAAATACCAGCGTAGGTAGTAAAAGTGGGGGTGATACTAAAATTAGCAGTACAACTTCACATTCCTCTGCTGACAGTCTGCTGTTAATGGATTTTAAAGTGGCATAATCCTCAATTCTAAAATAAATAAACCTAATTTCCTGAGTAACCAACATCCTAGCTGTGTTGTTACATGCCATCAAATCAGATGTACCTGTAGAGACTCTATCCACCATATAACAGAACCATGACCAGTTCTCTGTAATTCTCATATTCATTGCTTTGTTTGAACCCACTTTTGCACCTGTTGTGTAAATATTTCTCATTGAAGGTCTTACTCTATTTTACTTTTACCTTCTACTTAAGCAAGCAAAATGAATGTTATTTTTCAGGGACTGGTCTCTCCTGACAATATATCCAAATAACACCTCACCATCTTGCTTCAAAGAGCATTCTAGCAGTACTTCTGCCAAGACAGACTTGTGTCACCTGCTGGTAGTCCATGGTATATTTAAAATTCTTCACTTGAACTGTAATTCAATGGCATCAATTTGTTCAGCCTTTACCTTCCTATTCATTGTCTATCTTACATATGTATATAAGTTGATGATAAAAAAAATCATAGCTTGAGTCACATACACCTCAGTCTTTAAAGTTCTGTCTTTGAACACTTCATAGAGGTCTTTTGAATCTGATTTCCCCACAGCAATATATCATTTTGTGTCTTGACTGTGGCTTTAAGAGTGTTGAGTGTGGATTCAAATGACATTCTGGGCAACTTCAATATTTTATCCTACTTTAAGATGCTGCTTTTTGTCCTAGCTATAAAAATTTTTGTTTCCTTTATGCTGAGATATAACCCATAATGAAAGGTGTAATCTTTGATGTTTCATAAGTAAGGGTATTATGTTTTCTTAACTTTAAGCAAACAAGGCCATTTAATCTGCATATAGCAGGTTGCTGGTAAGTCTTCATCTAATGTGGATAAGTGTCCTTCTTCAAATTCAGAATTTTAAATTATTTGCTCAGTAATAAAATAGAGGAAAGATACAATCCTTATTAAAGACCACGTAATATTCCCTTGTTATGTTCAAAGGACTACCTATGTCCATACAGATTCTACATGAGCACAATAGTTAAGTATTTTTGAATTCCAATTCTTCATGATATTATGTACAATTTGTTATCATAGTAACAAATGAATACTTTTTCATAATTATTAAAACAGAGGAAAATAGTTTCTGGAATTTCTGAGTTTTGTCAAGATCTGAGATAAGCAATTGGCAACTTGAATCTGTGGCAGTTTGTGGTTGATTTACTGTTTCTGAATTATTGTCAAAAAATTTTACTTGTGTGTGATATTAGTGATACTACTCAGTAATTTCCAAATTACAATATTTTACATCATCTTTATTTGGAAATGAATCTTTTCCTTTTAATTGGCTAGGAAGGTGTCTTCCAGATTTGTTGATAGATAACTGAACAACTTATACCAAATTTATTGGTATATATAAGCGAGCCCTGTATCAGGTTTATAAAATAATTCAGTTGTTACTTTGTCAATTTCTTAAACTTTTTCTTCAAAGCTTCAGTGCAGTTTGAGTATCACCTTTCAATACCTTAAGGGTTTTTTCCCCCTTCTAATATTTCATGGGTTTGCATATGTAGATCATGTACATTGTGTTTCATGAATGTACATTTTGCTTTATATAATCAGGTTTTTAGAATATTGCATCTCCTAAAATGACTGAAAGTCAACCAACGCTTTTTTGATAAAGTGACTGTGTAGTCTTTATTCTATACTGTAAGTGTTGACTCTAGGTTGATAATGCAACCCTTCCCCAGAATTCTGCGGGTCTTTCTACTCATGCATTCATCTTCTAGTACTACATCATTGCTGAACATTTTAATGGGCAAGGGTTTGGTTTTGTTTTGTTTTTGTTTGTTTGTTGTTTTTTTTTCAAAAGTAGACCAGTGTGTCCTTTTCCCTAGCCTCTTTCAATCTGGAAGTCCCACTGAAACCTATCGACCATAATTGACCTGGCTAGTCATTCAAATACTAGAGGCACAGCTTCCTGTATAACAAACAGCAACACCTAAGCTATCAGCATATGACAAATTGATAAATTAGTGGTGAGTAAACCATAATGCAAAGTAAATTATCTATATATTGTTATCACTTCTACTTTCTGATTAAAAAATTCCTCAGCCTCCAGTTTTCTCTCACTTTTACTTATTCCAATTCCCACCCTGCCATTCTCCCACAGAGATGACAGAAGTACTTTTTTTAAAAAAATACCTTTTACAAGTTGAATAAATGTGACATTAGAGAACTAATTTAGACACATGTAAATATACATTTTTAAATTACATAGCTATCTATAGGAAAAGAGATATAAGTAGAGATGAATGTATACATACACATGAAAATATATGCCTGTATATATTAATAATAAAGAATAAGCTAACATTCAAAACAGTGCTACAAATTATTGGCTGAGATCCTTGCAGAATTCACATTTCTCTGGTAATTTCTTCATCTGAAGTGAAAGAATTTATTTATTTCTGTCCACTCTCTGGCAGAGCCTACTGCATTCTGTCTTCCACCCAGGCACAAATTGATTAGGTTATACCAAACCACTGCAATTCATTTACTTGAGCCTTTATTTATTTATTTTTTTACCTCCTCGTCCCCAGTGATACATAAAGATTCATCAGTGCCTCACATCCTCGCTGGCACTAGCTCTCTTTCTAGCTCTGCTTCGATTGCAGGAATGATTGTATCAGTTTATAAGCCCATAAAATGAACGTTTGATTTGATTTAGAAGGAGACTCACCAAGCTAATTTTATTATGATTAACGATCTACTGAGAGTTTTGCGCTTTTTGTGATTCTGAGTCACTAATGTAAGCTGATCTGCCAACGCAAAGCGTGGTGGGCCACATCAGCAGGTCATTTTGGCCAAGAAAGGAATTACTCAAAAGTTCATCTGAGGCAGAGATAAATTCAATTATACATGTGTATACTTCCCGTACACACACACACACACACACACATACACACAAAGTCCTAAGCACAGGATAAAGATAAGACTTGGCCTCCTTCACCAAAGAACTCTACAGCTCAAAATGAAAATTGATGACAGTAATTGACAGTATTAATTGGATTATCCTGGCAAGTCACTCATTCATTCACCAAATATTTAATGAGCTTCAATTTTTTTCATCAAAACAAGGAAATGGAGAGGTTTGCCTAGACGTGAAGGAAGTGCCATACACCTGAGCTGAACCTAGAAGGGTTCTGATCACTTTACTAACTGGACACTGTTGTGAATAATTTTTTACAGAAAGAAATTCTTGTACCCAAACTCTGCAAATTGAGTTTGTACCTTTTCTCTTTGAGGCCTTTATCCTTTTCAAAGGAGGCACATCTCTGGTGGTTCGAACCCACCAGGCGATCCATGGGAGAGAGGCAGGCAACTTCCTCTTCTGTGATTTACAGTCTTAAAAACCAAAGGAAGATGAACTATAAGTTGCTTCCAACTTAACAGCAATGAATTTGAGATTTTTCCCCTTCCATGAAGATGCAAAGTCTCTTTCAAACTCATTGTGGAGGAGTAAGAACAAACTCCTAGCTAACCCTCCCGCTGGTTTTCAGAGGCTGGAAATAACATAGGAGGAGACCGTCAATTCCCCCCACCCCCCGACCTGCAAGTAAGGTTATGCCTTTGGGTTCTCAGCAGAACTCCCTACAGACCACTGAACTCTCTCTGAAAAGCCTAGGGGTGGAGAGAGAGGATTTAAGTGCAAAGATAGTAGTTTACTAACATATATTTCACAGAAGGTAAACTTATTTGAGATGCAACAAAAACAATGAAAATTTGCATAATGTAATACAGTCAGAGAGGAAGAGCCAGAGTGTGAACCTGGGTCTCCACAAATAGATGTGCATGTATTTTGAAATGTAATACCATCTTTAATTTTTTTAAAGAAAATTAAATATTGACAATTTCCTCAGTATCAAGTACTATGCTTGGTACCAGTGAAGAAAAGACTAAGTTGTATCACAGATGTACAAAGTAATCATAGCATCAACTGCTAAAGCATGATATGGAAGCACTAAACCGCCTTCCAGAAAGGTTGCACCATTTTAAAATCCCACCAACAATGTATATGAGTGCCTTTCTCACCACACCCTCTCCAACATCTATTACTTGCTGTCCTGTTAAACTTTGTCACTCTTACTGGAGTGAGATGGTGCCTCATTGTGATTTTGATTTGTATCTCTCTTATTGCCAGTGATTTGGAGCATTTCTTCATGTGTCAGTTTGCCATTCGAATATATTCCTCTGGGAAAATTCTTTCCATGTCATTTTCCCATTTTGTTATTGGGCTATCAATCTTTTTTTTGTGGAGACCCAGCAGTATTCTGTAAACTTTTGCTATAAGACTCTTGTATCAGATGGTATTACCAAACATTTATTCCCAGTCTGTAGGTTTTCTTTTCACCCTGTTGAAAAAAGATTTTTATGTGCACAGAGATTTAATCTTTGGAAGGTCTCATGCATCAATTTTATCCTCTTTAGATTGTGCATTTCTGGTTGTATATGACCCAGCTATTTCGCTATTTGGAATATACCCTGAGGATATGAGAACTGAGGCACAAATGGAGATTTGTACACCAGTGTTCATAGCAGCATTATTCACATCACAAGAACATGGAAACAGCCCAAATGTCCAACCACAAATGAATGGATTGAGAAATGATGGTCCATTCACACAATGGAATACTTTGTTTGCAACATGCAGGAGCAATACCTTTGTAAATTATTACCTAACTTGGGAGGGACTGGACAGCATTATGCTGATTGAACTAACTCAGTCCCACAAGGATAAATATTATATAAGACTGTTATTGTATAAGAAGTATAAGCATCCAGGAGGGGTAGGAGAGGCAGGAAGCAAAGGGATGTGGATGTACAGGGGGAAGAGGGGATTAATCATTGGGTTGTACAATTTGATGGCTGGGGGTGTGAGAGAAATGGAAAGAATTTGTTCTAATTTGTATTAGAGTTTTGGAAATAAACTAGTGGGGGGGAAATAAAGCATGACATGGAAGCACTTTATCTAGACAGGGTCAGAGTTGCTGCTAGGAAGGCCACCATGAAAAGGCCTTAGAGTGGAAGGCCCCACTATGTATTATGGAGAAAGAAGAATAAGAGGGGTTTTTATTCCATGGTGGGTGGGTCCAAGATGAAAGTCCTTTAAGAAACCCCTACCTTGTCCTCCTCCATGATGAAATCTATTACCTTGGCACACTACATGTGCCAGTCTGTGAAGCTTCTCTGAGAATGGAAAATTTTTCCATTTATTACAAGTCATAAGTTAGAGATAAGTTGGCCTTTCTACAGAAATGGACAATGATTAGAGGTCAGTGATTGTCTTTAAGTGGGTCACCTTTGAAGTCCTTAAATTTCAGCAGATAAAAGAGGTGTTCTTAGGCTTATCTTCTGGGCTCTGCCTTTGATTCACGGACAAGGATATAAAAAATAAGAAAGATCATTGTGTCATAACACAAATTCACATTTCCAGGAATATCCAAAGACCCTGATTTTTGCCTACATTTTAAAGTAAAGCAAGAAACTTTTAACGTTTTCCTATCCTCCACTGATGCGTAGTGCATCCAAAACAACCCATAGGATCTTCTCTGTCTTGGCAGACAGTTAAGAAACTGAATAAAAGATTTCAAAGGGCAGCTGAAGAAGACAAAGTAAAGTATTTTAATGAAATGTGCATAGAGCTTAAGTCAGAAAACCAAAAGAGCTGAACTTGCTCAATATTTTTAAGCTGAAAAACTGAAGAAGAAAAAATTATGACTCAAGTTGCAATGCTTAAGGATGCTATTGGCAGATTACTGAATAATCCTGGAAATACTAAAAGAAGATAGAAGGAATACACTGAGTCACTGTACCAAACAGAATTGACTGACACAGAAGAACTTCATGAAACAACATATAATCAAGAGGCACTGGTGATGAAGGAGGGAGTTCATGCTGCTCTGAAAGAATTGACAAAACAAACAATAAAACACAAAAAACCAAAAACAAGGCCACAGGAATTAATGGCATACCAAGTGGCATATTTCAACAAAGAGGTCCAACCCTGGACATGCTCATTAGGTTGTGCCAAGAAATCTGGAGGGCAACTAACTGGCCAACTACCTGGAAGAGATCCATATTAATTCTCACTCCAAAAACAATGACCCTACAGAGTGTGGAAATTATCTAATAATCTCAGAAATATCATACACAAACAAAATCCTGCTGAAGATTATTAAAAAAAAAATGCCTGGAACAGTGCTTTAACAGAGAACTACCAGAAATATAAGCCAGTTTTAGAAGAGGCCGTGGCGCTAGAGACATTATCACCAATGTCAGATGGATCTTGGCTGAAGGCAGAGAGGACCAGAGCAATGTCTATCTTTATTTTATTGACTATGCAAAGGAATTTGACCCTGTAGGTCACAACAAATTGTAGCTAACCTTGAGAAGAGTGAGAAACCCAGAACACTTGACTGTGTGTGTGTGAAATCTGTATTAGACCAGAAAACAGTCCTCAGAACAGAGCAAGGAAACACTGCATCATTTGAAATCAGGAAAGGATTGTCTCAGAGATATGTTCTATCTCCATACCTTTTCAATCTATATGCAGTACAGCTCATTCTGGAGACTGGGCTTTATGTGGAAGAACGTGGTATCAGGACTGGAAGAAGACCCATCAACGGCCTGCGTTATACAGATGATACAACATTGCTTGATGAAACTAAGGAGGACCTGAAGCATTTAGTGCCTTAGGTAAAGGACTGCAGTCTTCAATTTGGAATGAAACTCACTATCAAGAAGACCACTAGGCAAATTAGCAGCACCGTAATACATGGAGAAGAGATTGAGGTTGTTAACAATTTTAGCTTGCTTGGTCCCACAATCAACCTTCTTGGCACCAATAGTCAGGAACCAAAAGACACATTGTGTTAGGGAAATCAGAAGTGCCTAATCCAAGGCCATGATCTTTGCAATTAGTTGCTATGCATCAGAGAGCTAGACAATGACTAAGGATGACAAAAGAAGAATTGATGCTTTTGAGTTATGCTGGAGAAGAATCTTGAACATATCATGGATAGTCATGAGAACAAAAATGTCTGTCTGTCTGTCAGTCTTTCTGTCTTGGAGAAGGTAGAATCAAGCTGCTCCTTGGCATGTGGCCAAGAGGGACCATTCCTTGAAGATGATCATCATGCTTTGAAGTGTGGAGGGACAGTGTAGAAGATTAAGGCCCCAGATATGATGGACTGACACTATTAACTAGGGTAATGAGGATAGGTGTGTCAGAGATAGTTTGGGTCAGGATAGGGCAGGCTTCACAGCTGTATAGGGTAGCTATGAGTCTTAAAGGCAACTTGATGGCACATAACAACAACAACATCAACAACATGCTATGTTTTGAATAGTAACCCTTTCCTTATTTCTGACTAATTGCAAGACTCTGTACCAAGAGATTTGTATAGATACTGGAGTAATTTTTGTCATTAGGCAATATTGAGCCAGTTTTGTCAACAGAACATTACTTGACATTTTACCAAACACACAACCACTGTTATGTTTGAGCTCAGTATTGAGGCCACTGTGACAATTCAACTTGTTGCAGGTCTTTCTGGTTTTCATTGCTTTCTACTTGTCAGTCATAACAGGTCTCTTCCGATAATGCGACCACAGTTAGCCGATGAAGTCCCATCGTCTTTGATTCTGAGGAGACAATTCTGGCTGTACATCTTAGGGACAATTCTGGCAGCACATCTTCCAAGGCATATTTTCTTTAATTCCCCGGGGAGTCCATGGAATATTTAAGACTCTTCACCAACACAATATTCAAACTGCATCTGTCCTTTTTTTTTCCCTCCTTTGTTCACTGTCCAGTTTTTGCATGTATATTAGATAGCTGAAAATACCAAGACACAAGTCAGGTACATCTTAATCGCCAAAATGACACTTTTTAACACATTAGAGAGATAGTTTGCAGAATTATCCAGTGCAGTATGTCGTTTGGTATCTTTACTGTTATCTACTCAGGTGTTGATTATAGAGCAAAGTAAAATTAATTCTTTACAAAGTTATTTATTTTGTTTATCATGATGTTGGTGGGTTGGAGTTTGGGTTTTTTTTGTTTGTTTTTTTTTTTGTACAGTTGAGAGGACTTGGTTTTCTTCATATTACAGTGTAACTTCAAAGCTGTGATCTTAAATCTTAATTGCTAAGTGCTTCATGTCTTCTTTGCTTTCAGTAAGCAGCATTGTGTCATCTGCATTTCATAGGTTGGTAATTAATCTTCTTGTTCTGATGCCATATTCTTCTTCATATAATACATGTTCTTGGATTATTTACTCATTAAGCAAACTGAATAGGTGTAGACAAAAGGTACAACCTGATATACACCTTTTCTGATTTTAACCCAGGCAGTATTACTTGATCAGTTGCCTGTCTCTTGCTCTATGAACACATGAACACAATTATTGCCATTCTTTGTAACGTTTTAATTTTTCACAATCCACATAGTTAAAAATGTTTGCATAGCCAATGAATCACAGGTAAACATCCTTTTAGTATTCCTTATTTTAGCCAGAGAACTCTGGTCGCCTAAAAGGTAAGGAGTTTGGCTGCCAACCCAAAGACAAACAGTCTGAATCCACCAGCTTCCATGAGGGGAAGACAGGCAATCTCTTCTTGTGCAATTTACAGTCTCTGAAAACTCAAGGGAAGAACAACTACAAGCCAGGTACAACTCAATGGCTCCCAACAACAACCTTTAGCCAAGATCCATCACTACTGATCTCTCTCATTCTATATCCTCTTCTGAATACAGGTTGACTTTCTGGCGATTACCTGTCCCTTTATTGCTTGCTACAATTATTTTCTTCAGTGAAATTTTACTTGTGGCTGATATGGATGACATTCTTCAGTAGTTTCAGTTGGATCACCTTTCTTTGGAATGGGCAAAATATGAAATGTTTTGGAAAGAAATATCTTTTGTTTTCAATTATCAGTGCAGCATGTCATGTTGCTGTTGTTAGATGCAGTGAAGTCGAGTTAACTCTGACTTAGAGCAATTTTATGTGTAACAGAATAAAGCCTCGTCCAAATTTCCCCATGTTTGCTGTGCATAAGCCCATCATTCTAGCCATTCCGCTAAAGTCTATTTTTCAATAACCCTCTGCTTTACCAGCCATGATGTCTTTAACTAAGGACTGGTCTCTCCTGGTAATATGCTCAAAGTATTAGAGAGGAAGTTTTTACTGCTCTCACTTCGAAGAAGCATTCCAGCTGTACTACTTCCAAGACATATTTATTTGCTTTTCTAGCAACCATAGCTAAATTCAATATTTGTTGCTAAGACCACAACTCAAAGGCATAAATTCTTCAGTCCCCTTATTCATTGTTCAACTTTCACACACATGTAAGGCCACAGAAAATATTATGGCCTGGATCAGGTGCACTGTGCCTTTAAAATGATATCCTTTTTCTTTGTAACTTAAAAAAAGGTACTTTATAACAGATTTACTCATTCTAAAGTCTTTTTTTTAATTCTTGCCTGTTACTTTTAGGGATATCGATGATTCTTCAATTCATAATGGCTAATATCCATCCATTTTAACTCACTAATAGTAAGGATATTGATCTTTAAGTGTTTCATTTAACTTTTGATGGCTTCCGATTTTCCTGAATTTGTATTTCATACATCCTATGTTCCAATTGTTTATGGATAGTTGACATTGTTTTTTCTCATTTTGTGTCATGTCACATCAGTGAAGGAAGGTCCTGAAAGCTTTACTCCTTTAAGATCAAACATTCTTTGATAAAGTGACTCTTCTCAAGTCTTGTGTTGAGTAATTTCCAACTTGAGGGGCTTATCTACCAACACTGTATTAAATGATGTTAGGCTCCTATCCACAAGATTTTTTCAAGTCTATTTTTAATATACGTTGTACAACAGCCCTAAACCCTGCTCTATCCTTTGCCAATCTTATCATCTCTGACACACCTATCCCTACTACCACCATCACTGAATCAATTCATCTCATTGAGGGTCTTCCTCTCCTGAACACTTCCTTATATATTTTCACCTGGGACTCTACTGAAGACAGTCACGCATAGGTGACATTGCTGGTATTTGAAATACCAGTGCCATAGCTTTCTGCATCACTGTAAACATGCAAGTAATCTCAGTATGACACACTGACAGACAAGTGGCGTTCTACATACATCTTAAGTTGTATAATCTTTACAGCTTCTCTATAAAAAATAAAATCAAGCTCAGAGACAACAAGCACACTTGCCAAGTTCTCATACTTTAAAAAAAAAAGCCATAAAATAATCAGATACCAAAGCACAAATCTATACAGCAGAATAGACTGTTGAAACATTATTCCTACAAACTTAATCAATAACTTTCTTCCTCTGTGTAAGTAAAGTAGTTCAACCAAAAGTAAACTCAAAGAAAGTAATCACCGCATACTGAGTATAACATATTATGTGACATTGTGTATTCCCCCAAAGGTTTTCTTGACTGTAATCTTTACGGAGAAAGATGTCCAACTTTCACGTTCAGGTCTCCTCTCATGCAGTTTATAGCTTTAAAAAAACCTGCTTTATGAGTTAGTTATGGGTTGATTCTCACTCAAGCGCAATGGGTGAGTAAGCTTTATGGAAGCAGACTTCAAAATCTTTCTTCCATGGGGTTTCTGAAGGGGCTTAAACTCCCAATATTTTAATTCATAGCACAGTGCATAACCATTGCACCACCAAGAATCCTCATGCTTTACGTTATTGTTGTGGTGGTAAGCCATCAGGTCAGAACTGATTCATAGCTGAACCTCCAATGGGTTTTCAGAGGCAGCATATTGCATGAGAGGAAATTGCTCATCTTTCTCCTGGTGAGAACACAGTGATTTGACTGTGTGCCTTTGGACTGTCAGCCTATAACATTTTGGTTGTTACCACTAAGACACCAGAGTGTCTTTATGCCTTGCATTCAAGATCTAAAGATCAGTTAAACTTAGCTTCTCCTGTCTTAACCTTCACAGCCTAACTCGCTAGTTCATTTAACCCTCAAAGCAAGCGAGAGAGACTGAAAGAATCCTGCCATTAAAACATCTTTTCTTTTAGACTAGCGTCGTCCTTAGTGAGAAAAGAAAATATCTTAAAATTTATCTCCTTTCTTCCTGTGAGCTTTTCCCTTTTCTTGTTCCTCGTCCTGCCTCAACAAGATCTTAAGTTTGACTGTGGTTTACCTTGGGGAGAAGTGTTAATGCTGGAGAAGTAAGATTATTAAGTTGAAGTGCATGAAAGTTTAAAAGCTCATTGGTGTGGTCTGTCTATGGGATGCAAGGGAGAAGAAAGAGGGCTTTCCCCTCCCCCCCCCATCCCTCTGGTATCCTAACTATATTGCATGCGAGAGATAAAAGTATTTGAAGAGAAAAACATTTATCCAGGAGTAAAAATTAAGGATGTGCCAGTGTGTTCTTTTGCCCTGTCTTTAACTAGATGACAGATTATATATATATGAATGAGCCACGTTTATGGACAAGGAAGGGGAATATCTGTATTCTTTTCAAATCTCTATTTTCCATAAGAGGAGTTTGAAATCCACAGAAATTAAGAGATTATTCTGGACTCACAGTCGACACAAAATGACACATGGTGTCTTTAGACGACTAAAGCAGTGCTCTCTCCCTTACCATAAGGGACCGTTCCTGAAAACCACCACCACCCTCAGCAGGGAAGGCACATCTATATAAACATTAAAAAGTGGTATCTGCAGAGTCCACACCAATTCGTCTTGTAAATTTTGCTTTTCATGGTGTCATTATGAGAACATGCTTCACAGAGAGCTCTCTGTAGATGCTATTAACCCACATGGCAGCTTTGGAAAGTAGGCTAAAGAAGCTGTGAGTTTGTGCAACAGCACATGTTAACATGAGTTATAATATGTCAGGGGCCCTGTGTTAACGATCAGAGAACCTATTCAGTCCCTTTAAGGTTAATCAACTCGGCATTTGTGCCAGGTATAATGTCTAATTAAATTGATGGACGGGCGGAGAATGCCTCCAGGCAGAGGGAGGAGATGGCACGACGAGGGAGCACCCGTGCCATATTGGTTTGGAAAATCAATAAGCAGAGCTCATTTTATCCCAGTGTTATCTGTGCATTTGCCATTCAGTGGCTCATTTGAAAACGTGCCAACTGGCTGATGAGTAGGCTCAGCACGGCCGTGTCGCTCTGCACGTCAGGATGCTCTGGTTGGAGGAAGCTCCGCAGTGGCCCCGACAGCACCAGAGAGAAGGAAGAGTGGACGAGCCCGGGAGTGTGGTCAAGGGGGTCCCGGAAGTTCCACTTCAAATCAATAAATCCGAGACGCAGGAGGAAGATCCTGGACTAGAGTCTCAAGGGTTGGAAAGAGGAAACTAGAGTTTGAGCCTCAATTGTGTCACCAAATAGACTCTTAGCCTTAGGGAAGTATTTTTAACTCTCAATTTCATCATCTGCAAATGTGCATAATTATAACATGAGCTGCCTAACTACATACTGTTGTTTTGAGAATTGAAAGAGTTTATACATGTGAAAACATTACTTAATAATATATAAATTAATGTTTGAAAAGATCAAACTTGTTGCTGACTCCTTGGGTTTCTGAGGCCTTACCCCTTTAGGGGAGAGGACGGTCTGTCTTTCTCCTGCGGAACAGTCTAGTGTATTTGAATAGCAAAACTTTTGGTAAGCAGCCCACTACCTAACTAAGGACTCCACCACAGTTTCTTAAATTAACATATGTAGAGAAAAAAGTGTAACAATGAATGAATGGAAATCCAAAATCTCTGTAAATGTTCATTAAAATTAGTAAAATAAAATTTAAAAAAACACACATATAAATATATTTCAATGTACATCTAGTTGATAAAATGGCACAAGACTGTGTCAGTGCTTCATTTTGTTCTATTTATGATCTTTCCATGTCTGAGCAAACACACCAGCAACCAACAATAATTATTCTTATAGCTCCATTTATATTTATATATATTGATTCATTTAACATCTATTTCCTGAGAACTTATGTGGTAAGTACTGTTTTATCCACTAAAGATGTAGCAAGAGACAAACAGATAAAGCAATGGCTTTATCATTTATATACAAGGAATTTAAGTGCCTAATTAGAATGGATGGTATTTCTCTCTTTCAGACACATATCAACCTACTCATAATTTTCTCTCACTCTTTCTCTCTCATAACTGACCTTCAGTTGAATTTCTAAGGCTAGAAATTGCAAAAGAGGAGATTGCTCATCTTTCTCTGGAGAAGTCACTGGTGCATTGAAACCATTATAGAGGTGTAGCTCTTGAGTTAGCAACACAACCTCCTGTAGACGAGTCTATAATTTCTATCCAGAAAAATCCATATTTTCATAGAAAAAGTAACTGCAGGAATGCCAACATAAGGGTCACTTGCGTAACAAAGGAGTAGAAGACGAACGGGAATAATATTACTATAAACTAAATCAAGAAGTAAATGGGTGGCTTTATTCAAACCACAGTAAATATATGATTAAATATGTTGTTGTTGCTGTTATTTGCCATTGAGTTGCCTGCAACTCATAGCAATCCTGCAATAACTCTCGCTGTCTCCAACACACCTACCCCCCAGGTCCCCAGGTACTGTAAATCCATCTCATCCAGTATCTTCCTCTTATAAATATGTGACCTTGCACCCTATAAAGGAGCCTTGATGATGCAGTGAGTTAAGAGTTGAGCTGTTAACTAAAAAAGTAGGCAATTTGGACCTCCAGCCATTCCTCATGAAAACGATAAGGCAGTCTGTTCCTGGAAATCTGAATAAATCTATGGGGATTTTGTATTACAAATCCTATGGGGCAGTTATACTCTGTCCTACAAGGTTATTATGAATCTAACTCTCACTGAAGTCAAAGAAATACTAACTCTTAACAAACTTAAAAGGACAGGGCAGAACTGCCTAAGGTTCCCAAGGCTGTAATCTCTACAGAAGCCATCACCAATTCTTTCTTCCACAGAGTTTCTAGAATGTTAAACTGACAGCCTTTTGAGCACTTAGTGATTACGCCATCAAATCTCTTTGTTATCCCTTGTAGAGATAACCAAACAACTCACAGAAAATTATATTGATCATCATTGACGTACATGAAAAAATTTAAATTTAAAGGTGAAAAGAACAGTTGTTTTAAATCACAAGTAATCAAACATAATTAGCACAATGGTACTTATTTCCTGAAATCTAGACATTTCAACTTTCTTTTTGGCATGTACATCTGTGTGGAGACTTTCTACATTGCCATGAGTTACAGTTCTGTCAACTATAGCATTGTTTTTTGCTGTAGTCTCTATTTGCATCCAGGGTGCTTCTTAGAAGTATGGCTGGTGAAGCTTCATCTCACATACTTTAGACATGTTGTCAACAGGTGCCGGGGCTTGGAAAAAAAGACATCATGCTGAGAAAGGTGGATTAGCAGAGAAAAAGAGGAAGACCTTCAACAAGATGGATTGACATAACTTTTCAAACAATAGGCTCGAGCATATCTAAGATAATGAGGACAGCACAGAACAGGGCCAAGTGGAGATCTGTTCAAGAGTCTTTATGAGCCACAGTCAACTTCATGACACTTAACAACAAAAACAACATAGGAGACATACAAATGGATAAAAAAATAAAACAAACAAAAAATACCCAACACTTTTATTTGGCCTCAGGAGTTAGAACAAAATTATTTTTGGTCATATATTGTTATTGTTTGTTTTCAAGGCAGAACCAATCCATAGCTGACACTCTGGTGGGTTTTAATAAGCAGTAAATCACATGGGTGGAGAAAACCTATTCTTCTCTTATGGAGTAGTTGGTGGATTTGAACTATCTGCCTTTGAGATTACAGTGCAGCTTCTTATCACTGTTTCTGTGTTGTTGTTGTTGTTGTTGTTGTTAATTGCCTTCAAGTCGAGCATAACTCATAGCGACCCTATGAACAATTGGCCTGAAGCCCCTCTACAACTATTGGCATTTATAAATGAATATTTAGGTAAGAATGAGCTTCAAATGAAATCAGATTCCAAATTCTGGAACTAGATTCTTGTTTCTTTTCCTTAATCTAAACATTGCTTGGGATTCTATGGCATTGTAATCATTGTATAGCGTTTTGAGAAAATAATAAAGAGAAAAGGCACATTCTTAGAAATCATGTCATTTTAGTATTAAACTGAATGGACTAATAAAACAAGTCTTAAAAATCGACCAGCTGCTCTATGGGAGAAAGATGAGCAATCTCTTCATCAGTTAAGCACCTGTGCGATTAACTGCCTCTAAAACCGACCGGAGGGTCAATTAGGGATAGGCTCTGATTTGACGGTTCACAACCACAGTGAGAAAAATAAGTTATGGTATAGGCTCAAGTAGGAATAGACTTTAAAAACATTCTGCTAAGTTAAATAAATCAGGGTGAATACTGTATTATGTCACTTATAAGAAATATTTGGAAAAGGAAATGTGTAGAGACAAAAGCTTATTAATGGCTACCCGAGAGCAGAGAAGGTGGAACAAGGACAATATTTTTAAAGTGTTTAATGTTATATTTGGAGATTTTAAAAAAAAAAACACACAACGAATGGATGAAAGCCAACTTCTCTGTAAACTTTTGTTAAAAGTACAATAAAATAAAATTTTATTTTAAAAAGAAAGTAATTATGGAAGTACATTAGAAATTAAATTTATGGGAAGAATATGTAATTTTTTTTATAATTGTTGTTACGTGTCATCGAGTCGCTTCCGACTCATAACAGCCCTATGTACAATAGCCCTAAACCCTGCTTTACCTTGTGCCAGTCTCATTGTCTCTGACACACCTAACCCTCATTACCCCAAACACTGAACCAATCCATCTCATCGAGGGTTTTCCTCTCCTGCTCTGTCCCTCCACCCTCCCAAACATGATGTCCCTCTCCAAGGACTGGTCCCTCCTTGCCACACATCCAAAGTATGTTAGATGAAGCTTCAGAAACCTTGCCTCCAAGGAGCAGCCTGGCTTCACCCTCTCGAGGACAAACCTGTTTGTTTTCTTAGCAGTTCATGGTATATTCAATACTCTTCTCCAACACCACGGCTCAAAGGTATCAGTACTCCTTCTGTCATCCCTACTCATTGTCCAACTATCTGATGCATAACAAGTGATTGCAAAGACCAAGGCATTTTATCAGGTGCACCTTAATCTCCAGATTGACATCACTGCTCTTCAGTACTTTGTAGAGGTCTCTGACAGCAGACTTTCCCAGTGCAACATATCTTTTAATTTCCTGGCTGCTGGTGCCAAGAAATGCAAAATTAATTAAGGAGAAAAAGATTTCTGTTGATGGCATTAGATACGGAAGAAAGAAGAAGCTCACATTATACATTGGACGAGTGTGGAGTTGTTAACTGAAGAAAGGAAAAGTGGAAAAAGATGTATAATTTATTAACTTTTTCTGTACCTTGAATCTTACTGATTAACATGTATTGAAGAATTGGTATAAGGATTATCATGACAAAAGTGTCAAGATCTAAGAAGTTACATATTAAACATCCCAAAGACTTGAACATCTTGTGCAGTTCCTCTAACAAGTTGAGGGATAATAATTAACTACTGGATGTCAAAGATATCATTCAGGAAGAGTGTAAACGGCCATTACAAAGACAGAAGAGAAAGAAAAGACCAAAATGGATGTCAGAAGAAAC
>NW_006399842.1:5723722-5737784 GCF_000299155.1 Elephantulus edwardii | reverse complement strand
GGGTAATCGGGATGGGTGTGTCAGAGGCAGTGTGGTTGGTGCAGGATAGAGCCGGGTTTAGGGCTATTGTGCATAGGGTCGCTATGAGTCTGAAACGACTCGATGGCATAACAACAACAACAACAGTGAGATATCCAGTTTAAAAATCATTAATGAAAATTTCTTGAACACATAGCGATAGTTCTCCCTCTCTCTTTGCTGCTGAAAATGTCATCCAGGAAAGTGACTTATCTGATTGGGTTTTAAGAAGCAGCAATGAAAATCAAATGAATGACTATAAAGAGAAGAAAAAGTGGAGGAAACAGTCACCACCAGAACTACTACAACAAATGAAATAATCTAAATTACAAAATGAGCACTTATTAAGTGTCTAGTGTACCTATTTAGGAGTAATGATGTCAGTTTGAGGATTAAGGTGTGTCTGGTTTAGGCCATAGTCTTTCTGGTTACTTCCTATGCATCTAAGAGCTGGACAATGAATAAGGGTGACAGAAAAAGAATTGACACCTTTGAGCTGTGGTGTTGGAGATGAGCACTTGAAGTTTCATTCCTTTGGGCATGTTACTAGGACAAGCTATTCCTTGTAGAACATGATGCTGAGAAGGATGGAGGGTCGGAGAAGAGGAAGACCTTCAACCAGGTGGATCAATGCAATGACTGCTGCAATGGGCTCTTGTGTGTCAGGAAGTGTGAGGCTGGCACAGGATAGAACAAGGTTCAGAACTTTTGTTCTTAAGGTCGCTATGAGTAGTACTACACTTGACCAGAACTACCAACAACAACAACAGAAACAATAATGTGGGGAAGGCCCCAAAAGAGTATTTTTAGGATCAACTATCAAACCCTACTTATGACGTGGATGTTCTCAACTTTGTAGAAGAGGATTCACTCTGCTTCACATGCCTAGAACATTCCAGTGACAATGACAATGGCAATATTGGGAATTGTGAGCTAACAGTTTAAAAGTGCCAAGACAGCTCAACTGGTCCAATCTACTACACTGTAATGACCATGGGGTGTCACTGCTGCTGTTTGGTCCTATATAAGAAGATTTTTAGCAGCTATTGAGTCATTTTCACTCATGGATAACCAGTATGTAGCAAGTCAGAATGTTTCTTGGCCCTGCGCCATCTTTAGGATTGTATAGTAGGTGTAAGACAATTGCTCTCAGACCTGTTTCTATATTCATTTAAGAGGCCTTCCCTTACTTTAAAGGATCAACCTTAATTTTGCAATATTATCAACTTGTGTTCTTAAATATGCATTCTAAGGGAACATGAAGTGCTTCACAGGAGTGTTAATTAAAATGTCTTTTTTAATAACAATAGCACCATCATCAATAACAAGATCTCTTTAACTATCTCTGTTAATATATCTGATAAACTGAGGCCCAGACTTATAACTTGTAATGTCAATAATATTCATGTTTCCAATTTATATAGGTAGTGTAGAGGAGAAACGATTGACATCTCAACTAAAAATAAACTTAATAGTTATTCTATTATATCACTGATAACTTGATAATTTATAGGTTGTTTTTTGTAACATGACTTTTCCCTCAGAATTATTATATTGGGGTACATTATACATGATCTGATACATTGCAGAGTTTCTGAAAGAATCAAATGAGCCAAAATGTACATGAAAATATGTTGGTTAGAAAAGTGTGTGAGCTTTGAACACCTAATTTTAAACTAGAAGATTGGGGGGTTAAGATAAAAATTAATAAGGTAGGGTCCCTTAAGTTCCATAATAGTAAAGCATAAAAATAATAGTAAAGAAATTGCAATTTCTTTACTAAATTATGACATTTGTGAGTGCATCAAAAGTAATGATTGACAATCTAAACTACCTCAAAGGAACCTTCAGATGAAAAACATTTTTATAATATTAAGACCAAATACCAGAAATTAATCTATTACAGATTTGTGAGGTGTTATTCTTTTTAGGTGCTGTTATGACTCATAATGCGCCTATGAAGAACTAATCTGAACACTGTCCTATTCCGTGCCACCCTTGCAATATAGGAGACATCCAAAGCCATTGCCACAGTCACTGTGTCAACCCATCTGACTGAAGGTTTTCCTCTCTTTCACTTCCCCAAGTATGATGCCCCTCTCCAAGAAGTAACCTTTCCTAGCAACATGCTTAAAGTTTGTGAGAAGAAGCTTCTTCATTTTTGCCCCAAAGGACCACTCTGATTGTGCCTTCTCCAAGACCTATCTGTTCTTTTGGCAGTCTATTGAATCTTCAGTACTGTTCTCCAAGACCACAGTTTCAAAGGCATCAACTATTCTGTCATCCTTAATCATTGTCCAGCCCTCAGATGCATAACAAGTGTCTTAAAAGACTACGGCCTGAACCAGGTGTACCTTAGTCCTCAAACTGACATCATTACTCCTTAATAATTTCACAAGGTCTCTTACTATATAGACTTTCCTAGTCCAATATGTATCCTGATCTCCTGACTGCTGGAATCAAGTGTATTGATTGTGGATCCAAGAAAGAGGAAGTCACTGACAGTCTCAATCCTTTCTCTTTCCATCATGATGCTGCCTATTGGTCCAGGTGGCAAGGATTTTTGTCTTCTTGATGTTAAGATGCAATCCACATTGACAGCTGCGGTGCTTAACTTTCTGCAGCAAGTGCTTCAAGTTCTCATTTTCGGCAAGCAATGTTGTGTCATTTGAGTAATGAAAGTTATTGAGGAGTCTTCCTCCAGTGTGGATGCTATGATTTTTTTCTTCATTTGTGTCAACTTTTAGAAAAAAAATATTAACAGAAGCAAAATTATCAAGAATGTTGGCTCTCATTCTTCACAAGCTCTTCTTGCTTACAAAGACACGGTTAGGAAATAGGGTGTGATTATGCTATGATTGTGGAATTGTACGGTCTTTTACTCATTTAAGATTAGATTGAAATGAATGAAGATTGCCTTGTGTTCTGGTGTTATATTGACTCTGAGAACTAACAATTAGAATATTGTGTTTAGGAGTTGCCATAGGAGGATCTCTTTATTGTTGCCACAGGATTTTAAAAATATAGGTAATAGTATCTCTGTGCTGTACCAAGATGAAAGTCAGGGACAGTGAACAGAGAAACAACATCTTGCCTTCTAATTGTATAGTTCTTTTTGTTAATGTTTCAAAGCAAATGACATGAATAATTCTCTGTAATGGTGATGAGCAGATTTTTCCATTTGTAGATGATGACCACATGCATCGATAGCAAGACCATTCTTTATTTATGCTCAACTGAGTTTCTGCAAATAGAGAAATCGGCTAATTATCTACAAATTTTCATCCTTTATCTCCATAGAATTTTAATGAACAGGAATTGCCATTTGCTCATTCATATTTGTGAAGCGGGAATAATATTCCCCTTTGGTGATTTCTCTTTTTGTGCGGTTCTCGGATGTAGCAGCAAAAGGGAAAAGAAAACTGTAGTTGGTCATCTCCCTTGCACACACTGATCTTCTCTACTGTCCTTCTTACCACCATCATCTGAATCAGACTGTCATCCTAAATAATGACGACGGAATCGAGAGAGTTTGAGAATTGCCCTTGTTGTGTTTTCTACCTCTCTGTGAAGATAAGGCTTGGGTTTAATTGGGTTGTACTCCACACAAGATAATAAAATCAAATCAACAAATATCCATTGAGGACAACTATTACAAGGCAATGAGCTTGACGAAATGCCCTTTTACTAATTTCTGGCTTGAATTCTACAGACTTTAGAAGCATTTGGCACAGGAGTGCAGCTTCTGGGCTGCTTAAAAGATCATCATCATTACCTGTAACAAGAGTTTATTATTGCACCGAAATCATTCTAGAATCTATCTTTCTCCTTTTTCAACTGCTTCTATCTTAGTTCAGAACCTCACGTGTTTGATTACAATATTGCAATTACTTGTTTCTGATTTTCTTACCCACTCTCTTTTTTTTCATCTTTTAAAATTGAATATATTTTATTAATAATTTTAATGCAACATATATAATTATTTACAGCATATTATTTCAATTTAATTTTTCCCCATTCATTGTTGCACATTTTCCTCCCTGCCTACCCCTCCCCCCAGTTTGATTTTCTCTTTGAAGAAAAAAATTCTTTTATTGTTATAACCCCCCCCCCACGCCCAGGCCACAGTCTACTTCAATATGCATTCCTTTTTCTGTTACTCTCTTTTTAAATCATCATGGCCAAGGTGACTTGAGTAATTTTTTACTAAAGTATCAATTTTATTTTACCTCTTCTTGAGACCAAAGTGGGAGGAAAATGTTCAACTGTTTCTTTTAATTCTCATAAATTAATACAATACATGGAGTGCCCATACAAATTGCAAGTAGCATTTTTATAGAATGCTCATGGTGATTTTTAAGTATAATGTTACTCAAGCATAAACTTAAAATAGGAAGACTTATACCTCACCACAACAACCACCAAATTATCTAAATTTTAGCTCACAAAGACTATCGTGAAACCAAAAGGAAAATGGAATGTTTGATAATACTTCCTTTTGAAACTTCTTTGTCAGTATAGGATTTAAAAACAAATTATGTTTGTGTCATAAATTTTACTTTATTATACAAATTTTCCTTTTTAGATTTTGATATTACTGTCACAAATGCTGTATTTTATTTCTTTTTAACTGTTTTAAATGTTCACTTACTTTGATAAACTAAATTAATATCACAGAACACACTCAAAATTTTAATAAAATACAATAAGAAAAAAATCTCCATTACTCTTTTTACCATCTTACTCCATGTTAATGAGATGGTGGGTATGAGTACATCTAAAGAGAGGAAGTAATTATGCTTACACTAAAATATGACTCTCATGTTGAATAAAACTCAATCTTCTGTTTTTTTTAGAGTTGTTGCTGTTGTTATGTGTCATTGAGCCTACAACTCACAGGGACCATATGTGGAATAGCTTTGAACCCTGCCCTATATGAGTCAATCTCACTGACTCCGACACACATAGTCTGATATCCCAGTTACCTTATCAATCTCATGTGGGATCTTCCTTTCCTGTACTATCCCTACAGCCTTCCAAGAATGATATCCTTCTCCAAAGACTGGTCCCTCCTGGCCAGGTGCCCAAAGGATGTGAGATGGAGCTTCAAAATACTTGCCTCCAAGGAGAAAATTGGTTTCACCCTTTCCAGGACAGACTATTTGTTCTCCTGGCTGTCCATGGTATCTTCAATACTCTTCTCCAGCCCTGCAACTCAAGATAAATTAATTTTACATTGTCTTGTTTCTCTTTTTAAAATACTATTAACTTCTGTTGTGTACAGCATGTCATATTAGCATTCACTTTCTTTGCATAAATGTAACCATAAAAGAAAATACAATAATAAACATAAAATATGTGGCACTTGGTTCTGATTACATAGAAGATGCAAAAAAGTTCAACTAAATAGAAAGCATATAATTTATAAAGTAGTTCTTGTTATAATAAAAAATAGTATTTCACTGACTAATGCCCGAGTTTGTAACCAATTTACATTCGTTTATCCTACACATCCCTCCCTCAATATGACTCAGTGTCTCAGATCATTTTGATTCTACGCTCTGAAATTCACACTTAGGTTTTTCTACAGCCTCCCAAGACTTTAGAGCAATATTTCAACTTCTATGAAAACTCTGTGGGTAGATTAATCACTCCTCTTACTTATCTTACTGAGACTTTTTAAAAAAGTTTAGTGAAAAGACCTTTTCTTTCTAATGGATAGTTCTTTCTCTTTACTCTCTCTGAAGATCACTAACTCTCTATCTTGAAATTAAGTTAAGCTCCCCAAAGACAAACAATGGTGGTGAGCAAAGGCACAGGGATCACCAATCAATCAGTGGTCTTTAATTAGAAAGAATTATTAAAGATGAAATATTAAAGACAGAACATTAGGGAAGAACATCAAAGGTCCACTGCCATTGAGTCATTCTAATTCATGGCAATCCTGTAAGAGAGAGTAGAACTGCTCCATCGAGTTTCCAAGAGAATATAAAAGAACTGTTATGTCAATTTAACCCTCTAAGGAGCTTCAATGGCCAGCATATGCTAAGACATGACCCTAGAGTTTTTGAGATGGAACATTTGGAAAAAAGTAAACAAAACAGGGGAAGTGTATGACCTAATGTTGTTTAATGGGTAGAGACTCCATCAGGTTTCCAAGACTATAAATCTTAACAGGAGGAGACTGATTGTCTTTCCCTTTTTTGCAGCTGGGGACTTAAAACTATTGACCTTTTTACTAACATCTCACCCTATTACCCACTGTGTCACCAGGATCCTTTAGGAAGTGTACAGAAATTTATAAATGAGTGGCAAGCTCAACACATATTCAAATAATAATAATAATAATAACAAAACACTATATCCCTAGGGCTCATTTAACCAAGAAAAGAAGACAGAAACAGAACTTCAGACATGTATTGTCTAGTCAGAAGCATGGGGTGCAGCTACAATCAATGTCCTTACATGGAGGTGATATGGTAACAATAGGAGGAAAAGCTCTTGTAGAGTTATTTCCAAGAAGATTGAGAGAGTTAAAGATAGAAACTAAAATGAAAGTTCAAAAGCTTCACATTCAGTCATGAGTAAGTTAAGATGACTCCCTAAATGTAAGGTTATTTCTTATTCTAATAGCTTTCAAACTTGAAAATCCCTTGTGAAAATGAAGACTCGTTAATAATGCACACTCCTACTCTATTCAGATGATCTCTTATTCTACCTTGATCTTTAATCCTTTAACCATAATATTCTTTTTCATTCCCGGGTATTTAGACCAACATACAGCAGAAAAGAGATTGTGAAATACAATTAATTGGTTAGTCAAGTAATTCTTACGAAGTAATTTTTAACTAAATACTTTCAGTGATTCTCTCAAATCATAACAGGCACTAAACAACATGTTTAACATATTCTTCACAGTGCTTACCAAAAATACATTTAAATGATGGATAATTTATCCCATTTTACCACTTCTCTTGAAGTTTAAGGGAGCTCTGGTGGTCCAGTGATAAGGAGCTGTGCTGTCATGCCAAAAGTATGCAGTTCAAATCCATTAGCTGCTCCATAGTAGAAAGATGAGAAATCTCCTCCTGTGCGATTTACTGCTTCTGAAACCCACTAAAGGATCAGCTATCAGTGGGTTCTGGCTTGACAGTACATAACAACGACAGCAATAATAATAATGTCCAAGAAGAAAGGAACCAAAATTCTAACTTGTCCACAATCTAAAGACCAATATTTTGCAGATGGATTTCCTCATGGCAGACAGTAAATACTGTGAGAAACTTAAACCAGGATTGTCCTGGCTGATGTTCCCAGTTACACCTATTTTCTTTTGTCAGTGGCCCTTGGCATGACTTAGCAAGTTTCTAATTCTTCACCATGCTTACAAGGCTGTTCAAGTCTATTGTTGCAGTCATGATGTCAATCCATATTGTTGAGGGTCTTCTCCTCTTTAGACGATGCTTTCCCTTTCTCAGCATAATACCTTTTTTTCCAAAGACTGACCCTCCTGACAACATGCTCAAAGTACCTGAGCAAAAGTTTCATTGTCTTTGCCTTTAAGGAGCATCCTGGTTGCACTTCACGCGATGCAGACTTTTTGATCTTTTTAGGTATTCCTTACTTGCAACTTTCAGACACCTAAGAAACAAATCACCATAGTTCGATTCAGGAGTGCCTTAGTCTTCAAACTGACATCCTTTCTCGTTTTGAACTTTAAACAGGTTTTGGTAGCAAATTTTCCCCAATGAAACATGTATTTTGATTTCTTGGTGCTGATTGTGAAGCCAAGTAAAATGAAATCCTTTACCTTACTAATGTTGCATTTGTATTTTGACCAGGTCTCAGAAGGTTTCACAAAGTGCTTTAAAGGTGATCACGGGATTGTTATGAGGTTCATTGACTCAATGGTACCTACCACCATAAGACACTGAAGGACAGTAAGCCTCTTGAGGGATAAGAGTTTATCTGTTGGTTTCCTATTCTATCTCCAACATGGAGACTGCTGTCTAGGGCACAGTTAGAAATGATGTAGATAGTAACACATACGAATGATTTGTATTCTTTGATTTATTTGACATTCATTGGTTGCATATGTCATTAGATCCTCAGCAGCAATCAAATGTAAGCCCATCTCCACCCAATTAAATTCAATTCATTTTGATTACATAGGACAGGGCAGAACTAACAGAAAGGGTTTCTGAGGTTGTAAATCTCTGTGGAAGCAGACTGTCTCTGTCTTCTTTGGAAGAGTTGGTGGGTTCAGATCACTGACCTTTCAGTTAGCACCTTAATGACTGCCAACTACTAGGAGAGGGATCTCTGGTTGCCTAGTGGGAAAGGAAGTGTGCGGTTAACCCAAAGGCAGATGGTTTGGATCCACAAGCTGTTCCTTGGAAAGAAATATGGACAATCTTCTCATATGATTTGTTGTTTTCATTAGGTGTTGTCAAGTAAAATATGACTCAAAAGGATCCTCTGAACAACAGATCTGAACCCCATTTTACCCTGTGCCAACCTTACAATTTCTGACACAATTGAGCCCATAGCTCAAGTCACTGTGTCAATCCACCTAGTTGAGGGTCTTCCTCTCCTTCATTGACCCTCCACCTTTCCAAGCATGATGTCCTTCTTTAAGGAATAGCATCTCCTAACAACATCCCCAAAGTGTGAAATGAAGCTTTACCATCAGATTGCCTATGTGATTTACCACCTAAGAAAGCCATCTGTAGGGCCTGCTTTGTATTTATTTTTTTTAAGGACAATTAAAGAGAGAAAGATGTTTCCGTAGTTTTCTATTTCTCTCTCTCTTCTTTCCTCTCTCTTCAATAGATAGATAGATAGATAGATAGATAGATAATAGATAGATGAAGGAAATAGTTTTCATCACACTATTCAGTTGAGTGTAACTAAGGCTCATGGATACAACTAATTTTTCAACACATAAGTAGTACTTGGCAAAAAAGGAAATTAAGCTTGATGTAAGTAACTTCACTTTTCTATCCAAAACCCAGCAAAAGAGTGAGGAAGTGATCTGTGTTTCCTAGTCACTCAGGAAGGCATTTTCACACTACATTCCTTATCCTCATGTATCCATGGTGGAGGTCAGGAAAATGAATTGCTTTGTGTTCCTAAGTGTAATTGAAACCTGAAATGTGAAAGTATGAATCTAGGGAAATTGGAAGTTGTCAAGAATGAAATTGAACTCTTGAAGATTGATATGTTAGGCATTAGAGAACTGAAATGGACTAGTATTGGCCATTTTAAATTAGACAATAATATGGTCTATTATTTTGGAAATGACAGACTGAAAAAGAATGCCTCATTCATGGTCAAAAAGAACATTTTAACATCCATCCTTTAGTGCAATGCTGTCAGCAATACAATAATATCCATTTACCTATAAGCTACACCAGTTGCTATAACTATTATTTAAATTTACGAAGGAACAATTAATCCCAAAGAGGAAGAAGATTTTTACCAAGTTTTGTATTACAACATTGATTAAATAGAAATTTACGCACAATGCTAATTACTGCTTAATATGCAAAGACTGGAAACTAAGAAGGCTCTGTAGTTGGAAAACATTGCCTTGGTGATAAAACATAGTACTGTTGAGCTCAAGATGAAATTCTGGAAGCCAATGGTTTATTCATTGTTTGTCCAACAACTTTCCACCCGATTTCTGAACACATATATATAAATCACAGTAGGAGGAGACTGTCTATATTTTCCCTCAGAGTCACTGGCAGAGGTTAACAACAGATCTGGTAAAGAACTACGCCTCCAGAGCTAGATGAGTGTAATTACTGCTGGATTAACAGGTGAAGACTCAGAAGTTAAATATTTTCCACTGCGAATTCTTGCTTTTTTTTTTGTTATGTGTAATTGGGTCATCTTCTAATCCTAGTGACCACACATGAGAGAATAAAGCATTGTCCTGTCTTGCATCATTTTCATAAACAGCTTTGTATAAGTCCATTGTTGTGTTCACCATATCAGTCTCATTGAGAGGAGTTTTTGTTGTTCGGGTGTTTTTTTTTCTCCTTTTTTTTTGTGGTCTGTTTTACCAATCATACTGTGGATAGAGGCACAGCTCAGGAGAGGAAGACCCTCGATGAGATGGATCGATTCTGTGATTGAAGTGGTGGGAGTGACTGTGTCGGAGATGGCAAGGTTTGTACAGGATAGAGCAGCATTTAGGGCTCTTGTACATAGGGTCACTCACTATAAGTCACAAGTGACTCGACAGCACATAACAACAACAACAGCACTGTCTTTCTCTAGGTATTGCTTCTCCTTTTATAGAGCTGAATTGCTTTTTTTTTAAGGACATAGAGCAAAATAGTTACATGATGATCTGATACTGAAATGTTACTAGTCCTGCATTGTCCTTATAATCAGTGACGTGTATCAAAGCAAGTGAGCCAGATAGAGTTCTCTTTTAAACTGTAAGCTTTTCATTGGCTAATATTTAGAAACAGATCAAGCCATCACCTTACAAAAACACCTGTCAGGTGTGTGGAGGTTAAAGCAGGCCTACTGGTGCCAAAATCTTGTATTACCCTGAACAAAATGGTAATATCATATAAAGCTACCAAGTTAAAGGTGGGTTATTTTAGTCTGCAGCCATCAGGCCTGGTTTTAATTGCTTGTGGTCAAACATTCTTCTAAGTGGTATAGCAATGGTCTGTCCATTTGCTGTGCAGAGGTAACTCATGGTTGCTGATGTGTCAAATGTGATAATGATTACCCACGGTGGACAGTGTTTGGTGGAGTTCCCTGACTCAAACAAGCTTGGAAGCAGGAGTGGCATTCATTTCTGAAATAGCTTGCCTCCGGAAACTCTATGAAGGTGGAGAAAAGTGTTCAGGTCTTTCATCCATAAGGTCTCTATGAGTTGTCTATGACTCGACGACACTTGACATTAACAACAGTCTTGAAAAGTTTCATCAAAGACTCAGAAGAAAACATAGATTTCAGCATAGAAGCTATATAAAATGAAGGATTCAGAAGGCAAGTGATCAACTTGGATAGAGTCTTATAATCCCTCTTCTGTTTCTGACTTCAGGTTGCTCTGGACAAAATAGATATAATTAAGTGTCAATAACTAAAGTTTATTCCTGGCAAACAGCTGATGAGCATTTTCAGAGGCTCCTGTTTTATGACCTTTACGTGCCCTAGACAATGACGAAATCTTGTTGAAAGCTCTTTAAGCTCAAATTAATTTATGCTCGACAGTGATTAAAAGGGAAAGTGGGAAGGGGATGGAAATTAACAAATCCATCTTTATTGCAGAGATCCCATTATGATTATAAAGAGAAGGGGAAATCAACGTGGCGGATGCCAGCTGCAATCTGGTAAGGAGTTTAAACAGCTTGGCCTGCTTGGGAAATGTCCTTGGGTGGACAGCTCCGTCTATCACGGAGGCACTCAAAGAGAGGAGGCTTATTTATCAGAGAATAAAATGTTGATACATTAGATTTGCTTTTGGGACCAGGGCTAGTACCGTAGGCAAAGCTCTTTTTGGAGAGACAGGTTGTGAATGTTGACAGCTGATGTCTCTTGAAAAGCTGGTACTTCCAAGAACAGAGATCACTGCTGGATTGTAATGCTCAGGTTTTCTCTGACCGAATTGCTATTGGAGATGCCTCTTTGTGCTGATCCATGTACCTGTGAATCTCATACTCCCTCAGATGGCTCTGAGGACAAATGCCTTAATTCAGTCACTTTGTATCCACGCGTTCCTTAGTTCACCATAGATTCTATGCTCACTAAACATGCTACACAATTCTTTGAAACCTTGTCAAATATGTTGTTAAAAAATAACATATTTAGAACTTCCTTTGTACTTCTACATATTAAAGAAGTCAGACTTTATGAAGAAGAATGTGGCATCCGGATCAGAGGAAATTTCATCAACAACCTGTGTTATGCAGATAACACATAGTGGCTTGCTAAGAGTTAGGAGAACTTGAAGCACTTGTGGCAGAAGAGTAAACACTACAATTTTCAATAAGGATTATACCTCAACATCAAGAAATAAAAGACCTCATCACTGAGCCAATAAGCAACATCATGATACAAAGAAGAGACAGAAGTTGTCAACTATTGCGTCTTGCTCAAGTCCACAATCAATGCCCTTGATACTAACAGTCAAGAAATCAAAAGATGAGTTGTATTGGGAAATCTGTAGTCAGGAATGTCTCTAGAGTAGTAAAGAGCAATGATATCAGCTTAAAGACTAAGATGTTTGTGATCTAAGCCATACTCTTCTCAATTGCTTGCAGTGCATCTGAAAACTAGACAATGGTTAGGGACAACAGAATGAGAATCAATGCCAATGAGTTGTGGTGTGGAAGAAAAGTACTGAATCATCCATGCACTGTCAGGAAACAAACAGGTCTGTCTTGAAGAAATTGAAACCAAAGAGAGTGCTCTTAAGAATCAAGGATAGTTAAATTTTGTCTCATATACTTTGGACATGTTGCTGGGAGGGGCCGATCCTTGAAGAGGGACATAATGCTTGAAAAGGTGGAGAATCAGCATGAGTGAGGAAGACTCTTGATGGGATGGATTGACACACTGAATATAACAACAGGCTCATGTGTGGTGATGATATGATAGGATAGGGCAGGTTTCAGATCCATTGTTCATAGGATCACTTTGACCCATTCTCAATTTGAGAGTGCATAAAAACAACAACCAGATTGGCTCATAACTTATGGTTCAATTGATTTCTCGAGACTATAAATCGTACAGAAGGAGATCGCTTGTCTCTCTCCTGAGGAGAACCTATGGGTTTTGAACTGCCAGAAAAGTGTGACCTCTGGGTTAGCATTATATCTCTCTACAGACTACAAAGACACCTGTGTCTTGTTGCGTTGGAAAAATTTGCTGTCAAGGACCTCTTTAAAGGATTAAAGATAAAAGATGTTGCCTTAAAGATTTAAGGTATTCCTGATCCAAGTCATGGAATTTTTAGTTACTTCTTGTTCACTTGAAAGTGAACAATAAATAAGACCAAAGAAGAAGCAATGCTTTTTGAACTGAGGTGTTGATGAAGAGTGTTGAATACCCCATGGATCATCAAAAGAACAAACAAATCTATCTACAGCAGGCATTCGTAAGTGGCAGGGTGATGTACATTCATCTCACTTATTTGTATATGACTTCAGGAGAAGTCTGTCCTTGGAAAAAGACATGCTAGAAAATATAGATGATCAGCAAACACAATAATAGGAACAATAGCTATAAATATGGCTGAGATCTTGAGGATGGTAACAGGACAAAGTAAGGTCTGCTCTGTTCATAAGATTGCTGATTCATGGATGACTGGATAGGACCTAAAAATAACAACTACACTGTATCAGATCTCCACTAGGCAATTGGAATGAAGATTTGAAGTGAGGCAAATTCTTCTTGTCCCTGAGAGCTAGTTAGAGACAGTGAGGTCAATGTTTCCTTAAAATTGCAGTTCTCCAAAAGACAGCTTAGACACATACAATCTCAAGAGAACTAACTAGCTAAAAACTTTCTATGTTCCAAACATTTGATTCAAGATGTCCCATTCATATTGACAATAATTTGTTGTTGTTAATGGGTTTCCATCAAGCCAGCTTCAAGTTCTGGCAAAACCATACACAATGGAATTGAAATCCTGTAAACCATAGAGTTTTCATTGATTAACTTCTGGAAGATTACCATGTCTTTCTTCCTCGCCCAATTTAGTCTAGAATCTTTGCTGAAGCCTCTTTAGCATTAAAGCAACATGCAATATTCCACTGAGAAATAAGCAGTGACTGTGTTTGAGGCTCCTTGGGATAGGAGTGGGAGCAAAACCGAATTCAGCTCTCCCACAAAGAAAGCAAGATGTTTATGACTCCCTTAAAACAGTAGACATATGCATTGTTTTCCTGACTTTCCAAATGAGCAAATGGAAGCTTAGAGAAATAGTGACTCTTAAAAGAAATTATTATTCATTTTTAGGGGAGCTCTGGTGGCCTAGTGGCAAGGAGCTGAAACTACAATCCCAGAGGCACAC
>NW_006399842.1:5717271-5722832 GCF_000299155.1 Elephantulus edwardii | reverse complement strand
AGACCAGTTTGTGGATTTTGACTCAATCGTTTATTGGATTTATGGTCTTGGGAATATCACTATATATAAATGTATCAAGTTTCTCATCTGCAGCAAAAGGAAAACTATTTCCTAACTTCTTCTTTCAAAAATTAATCTGAGGCTGATTCATAATTATAATGTATGCAAAAGTGCTTCACAAATGTAAGCTATTATCATGTAGTCTAGCCTCTAATAATACATGAACCTTTACCATAATTGGACTTAATATATCCCGTAAACGTTCATAGTCATGCATTGCTTAATGTCCGTGAAATATTCTATGAAGCGGACGTCTTGTGATTTGAACACTGTGGGAACACTGTATCTTAAGCTGATTCTGCTTCACTTTTCAACATCTTGAACAAACTCTATGCCTTTGCAGTGATCATGAATGTACTTAGAGGGCCTCGCTTCTGTGTTCGGTCTGCAATCCAAGCCATTAGCAGTTCCTCTATACCTGATATATGTACCTCTCATAGTTTTATTAGTCTTATAATTATCAAGTAACTCTTTTAACAGCATTGAGAAATTTTTCTTCAAAAACAATCGAGAATCATTGTAATTTTTCAATGTGATATACCTAAATCCCATGCAGAGTGTTCACTGATTATTTTCACCCTGGTCTTGTTAATAACTTTTTGTTTCACTTCCAATACATTTCCTCTTTATGTCTTTCTGCTCCTAAAATTAACACTAGCTTTTTAAAATTTAGGATCCATGAAGATTTTATGGTAAGATCTTCAAAAGAAAATTGAACAATGAGCTAATACTACAACCCTTACTACAACCCCCAAGAAACATCTGATACATGAGATTGGATCCTGCTGCCTATGAGTTGAAACATACACTGCTGTATGGTATACTTTTCAAATAGCAAGTATAATACTATACACACACATTAAGTTAACATAAGCATTTACTATGACAATAAAAATACGTGTGTTGTAGGTTATACAGTTGTACTGTCCTTTATATTTCTAACAGTTCAGTTGTTTTGTATATAAGAGATTTAAGATAGATGTATCACATGTGAGGTGTTTTGTTCACTGCTGTCTACTCTCCAAGATGAGAATTTCTCAACTCTGTTATAAATTCATATGACCACAGACATATTATGAAATATTAGACCCAGTCTGAACAGACATTATAGGATGCATGGCTGTATATATTTAAAAAAGGAAACTGATAACTTTGTATTGCTTCAGGTAAAAGCAAAACCAGAAGACAGATGTGTAAGCTATGACTCCTCGAGCTTAGTTTTTATATTTCTGGGCATATACTCAGGAGGTAAAGTTGTCCTATTTCAAGGCAAGAAACAATGTAGTGAAATTAAAAATTAAAAATGCTAATAAAGCCTAATCCAAGCCATGGTCTTCACAATTAGGTACTATGCAACAAAGAGCTGAATGATGACTAAGGATGATAGAAGAATTTTTGTCTTTGAGTTGCGGTGCTGGAGAAGAGTCTTGAATATACCATGGATGGCCAAGAGAATAAAATAGCACTGTCTTAAAGAGGGTGAAACCAAGTTTCTCCTTGGAGGCAAGGATTTTGAAGCTTCGTCTCATGTATGATGGGCATGTGGCCAGGAGAGACAGGTCCTTGTAGAAGAATATGATCTTTGGAAGGGTAGAGGGACAGCCCAGGAGAGGAAGACTCCAGATGAAAAGGAATATCATGATAACTGGGGCAATGGAATTAGGTGTGCTGGAGTCAGTGAGACTGGCTCAGAACAGAGCAGGGCTCAGAGCTGTTGTACACAGGGTCATTATGAATAGCAGATGACTCAATGGCACATAACAACAGCACAACCACTATAGAAGGCAGTATGGTGTTTTCTCAAAAAGTTGGAAGCAGAAATACCATTTGACTGAGCAATTGCGCTACTTGGAATATTGTTGTTGTTGTTAAGTGTCATTGAGTCACAGGGGACTCATAGCGATCCTATGAAGGAAAGTCCTCAACACTTGTGTTTTCTTTCATCCTTTCTCCGGGTTCATAGGGTTTCTGAAGGCAAGCTGTTACGAGGTGGATGCCACTCCTGCTTCCAAGCTTGTTTTAATCAAGGAGCTCCACCCAACTTTGTCCACCATGGGTAACCGTTAATGCATTTGACACATCAGCGTCACAGTATTCAGCCTCACAGCAACCACAAGTTACCACTGTATGGCAAGTGGAGACACCAGGGCTATAGGACCTAGAGGAATGTTTGAACAAAAACAAGGAAAGACTGACCCAAGGGCCACGGATTAAAAGTCACTCACCTTTGGCTTGGTAGCATTGCTTTCTGTCCACTGGGCCAACTGATCACTCTCTATATAGATGTTATTGTTAAGTGCCATCGAGTTGCAGGTGACCCATAGCGACCAGATGAAGGAAAGTCCTCAACACTTATGCGACTTTCATCCTCTCTCCAGGTTCATAGGGTTTCCGGAGGCAAGCTATTATGGAAGTGGATGCCACTCCTCCTTCCACGCTTGTTTTAATCAGGAAGCTTCACCCAACACTGTCCACCTTGGGTAACCAACCATTAACGCATTTGACACATCAGTGTCACAGTGTTCAGCCTCACAGCAACCACAAGAGAGATAGGCTTGTTTTTGTTGTTCAGTGTCATCGAGTCGTAGACGACTCAGAGCAACCCTATGAACGAAAGACCTGAGCACTGTCCATAGTTTCTGGAGGCAAGCCATTTTGGAAGTGGGTGTCACTCCTGCTTAGAGTTAGGCTTAGAACCTAATAATTGATCATTTCTCAAATACAATATGTGGTCTTTAAGAAGATGACTTCTCAGCCACTTACCTCATATTCTTAAAAAAAAAAATTAAGACTTAAAATATTCCCTAGCCAGGCCAGGAAACAAGGCTGATTAGAGCTGACACCTCCCCCTTTTTTATAACACTGCCCGCCCCCTAGTGGTGGCGGCTGTGTGCTTTCAAATCAGGAACAGATCAGGAACAGATCCATCGCTGACCCACCTGTGGGTTTTCAGTGGTAGTAAATCACGTGGGAGAAGATGGCCTGTCCTTTTCCTGTGGAGCAGCTGGGTGGACTGGAACCAAGTGCCTTTGGGATTGCAGCACAGCTTTTTACCACTAGGACATCAGAGCTATCTGGGACATCCTATTTTAGAGCTGTATGTAAAAAGTCAGGCCTTTCTGATACCACCACCCTGCTGGTGATGCCCCAGCATCAGAGAGACTTTGCTGTAACCTTAATATCCACATGGAGATATTACTGCATGCCAGCCATAGGTTTCAACCAGAACACTTCAATGTCCATCTGGAGTGCAGTCATCACATCGGCTCAAACTACCACTGGATCCCACTACACGGTATTAGTATGCCTGATTTGCTATTAGAGGTGTAACCCTTATCTGTCAGTTTGTTGTACTGGGAGAATGATCTGCATACTGCTAATAACTGTCTAGATTAAGCATCTACATTCTTGCTTATCTTTGCTCTTAGTAAACCAAATGTTTGTCAGTTTTCTGTACTAAGGTAATTTTAATTACCGAACAACAACATTACTATCATATGCAAGCAAATACTGTTTAGTGTTATTAAAAAACGACTAGAACAGTACATAGACAAAGAATTGCCAGTGGCACAGGGTACTGCTGATGTCAGATAGGATCCTGGCTAAAAACAAAGAATACCAAGAAAAAAGCCTGAAGTAAAGAGAAAAAAAAAATCAAGCAGGAAAAATTAAAAGACTTGGAACCCCCTCCCAAAAAAAGCAAAGAATACCAAAGAATGTCTATTTGTGTATTGTTGACTATGCCAAGGTATTTGACCATATGGATCATATATTATTTCTAACACTAAGAAGAATGGGAATCCCAGAACACTTAATTGTACTCAGGTGAAACCTGTAAGAGGCTGTTGGGTGTATGAGCAAGGGAATACTACAGTAAGAAAGGTGTGCATCAGGGTTGTGCATCTCTCTCCATACCTATACAATCTGTATGCTGAGCATGCATATGCTGGACTCTATGGAGAAGAATTGGAGGAAGACTCATCAATAACATACATTATGCAGATGACATAACCTTGCCTGCTGAAAGTGACAAGGACTTGAAGCACGTGCTGCTGAAGATCAAAGAATATGGCCTTCAAATATGGATTGCATCTCAACATCAAGAAAACATAAATTCTCACAATTGGACCAATAGGCAACATCATGATAGAGAAAAGGTAGGTAGATGCTGTCAATGACTTCATCTTTCTTGGATCCACAATCAATATACTTGGTACCAGCAGATGGGAGAATAGGATGCATACTGCACTGGGAAAAAGTCTGTAGTCAGGGACTCACCAAATTATTGAGGAACAATAATGTTAGTTTAAGAAATCAGAATTGCCACTCAAACAGATATATGCACGCTCATGTTTAGTGCTGTGATGTTCACAATAGCAAAGAGATGGAAGCAACTCAAGTGACCATCCACAAACAAATGGATAGAGACTCTGAGGTATATTCACACAATGGAATACTATACAGCATTGAAAATCAAGGAACTCACAAAATATTATACAAAATGGGTGACCCTGGAGGATATTATGCTGAGTGAACTATCTCAGTCACAAAAGGACAAATACTGTATAATATCACTGTTAGAAAACAGAACTGAGATGGGGGTTGGGGGGAAACTAAGAAAATAGGGGATAAATAATGAATACTATATTGGAACAGAGGAGGGAAAGAACTGTTTAAAAGGAATATATGATCGGGCAGTATTTGCATGACAACAGTCCAGAAAAAGAGATGCATAGCAAAGTGGATTGGGATGTGGGATATGGAGAAAAACAGCAACAAGAACAAAGGTAGCAATAATAATTATTCTTTTAGTGTGCATGTTTTATTGTTTCCAAATATTTTCCTATAAATTTTCACTGATTTTACTCTAATTACAAAAACTTCAGCGTTGTTATGAGGAGGAAACTGACATTTTGATGAGGGACAATTGCATCACTGGGAGCATATATAAAGTCTTAAATTGTCCTATAGGGTGAAAGTCTAGGAGATTACTGTAGGAATAATGGAATAAAAAAACTCACTGACTGTGTTTATTTAAAAACAAAACAACAAATAATTTTATCTGATTTTATCTCAAATTCTCAATTGTTGTTGTTGTTGTTGTTCTGTGCCGTCAAGTCGCTTGCGACTCATAGTGACCCTATGTACAACAGGCCCAAACTCTGCTCTGCTGATCGCAATGTCTCTGACACTACCATCCTGATTATCCCATTCACTGAATCAATCCACCTCATAGAGGGCCTTCCTCTCCTGCGCCGTCACTCCACCCTCCCAAGCATGATGTCCTTCTCTAAGGACCGGTCTCTCCTCACAACATGTCCAAAGTATGTTAGATGAAGCCTCAGAATCCTTGCCTCCAAGGAGCCACCGAGTTTAACCCTTTCCAGGACGAATCTGTTTGTTTTCCTAGCAGTCCATGGTATTCTCAATACTATTCTCCAGCACCACAGCTCAAAGGCATCAATTCTCCTATACTCCTTGGTCATTGTCCAACTCTCTGA
>NW_006399842.1:5690949-5715251 GCF_000299155.1 Elephantulus edwardii | reverse complement strand
AATCTCCGATTGTAAAAGTTGGTAAAAATCTTCTATATCCTCTTCCTTGGCTCTGGTTGTTGGTGCATATATTTGAATGATAGTGGTGTTCACTGGACTTCCTTGTATGCATATGGATATTATCCTGTCACTGACAATATTGTACTTCAAGATGGATCTAGCAATGACTTTTTTAACTATGCAAGCAACTCCATTTTTCCTCAGCTTTTCATTGGTAACAAAAATTTCAAAGCCAATTCAACTGAATATAAACACTGAAAGACAGACTAGAACTGCCCAAAATGTTTTGAAAGTTGTAAATATTTATGAAAGCAGATTGCCCTCTACACTTTCCATGAGACAGCTGGTTCATTCAAACTATGGATCTTTTGGTTATCAACCAGATGCTTTGGTCTCGGCATTAAGAGAGCTTTTAAAAAAACAATCATAATAGCAGACAGATGTCTATTTCTTTTTACTCCAATAATTTGAAGAAAAAAAGTGATTCTTCAGAGTCCTAAGTATATTTTAAGCATCACTTAATTGTTAAGTGTTTACCTTCAATTTTAAGTTCCTCTGAGATGGGATATTTTCAACAAAATTCAAGCATGGCATATTATTCAAAGAGCTTGGAGTCAATGGATCCTATTGACCTGCAAAGGATTGTTCTGAAATATTTGAATAAGCCATACACATGCACTGAAATTTGGAAAGAAATCAAACAATCACTTTAATAATAGAAAAACAAGGATCCAATACTTCAATATGAAATGGAGTTGGAACATGTGGCTTAGACTTGAAATTTAGAAAGTACTTTTCTCCCACCTGTTTCTCTTCCATCAGAATGCAAATCGAAGCATTGGGCTTCTTAGGAGTTCTTGCCAAGAAGAAAAGGAACAGAGGCAGGGAGAAACTGGCAAAGAAAGTGCAAAAGATGAATGACTTAACACAGAGGCCAAACCCTGCCAGCAACGTCCATTATACGAGTGGAGCAAGGAGGAAAGCACAGGAGTAGACAATACATGCACACGTTCAATGCACAGCAGCCCTTCCTACATATGAGCATTGTCCTATCTGCACAGTTTCTTCCACCTTACAGGAAAAAACAAAAATGGGTTATGGGACAAGTGATTACAGACCGAAGCATCATTTCTCAGGAAAGAAGTAAAAAGTCCAGTTCCTTCCAGGGTTATGATTAGTTTGAGTACCTCTTGGAAAAGTAAAAGAAAAATTCTTTCATTATTTTATAATCCCCCACCTCCCCCCATGCCCACTCCACTATGCAGCCTTTGCTCTGGACTCTTGTCATGACAAAAGTACCTAATCACATATCACTTTTAAACAGTTTTCTTCCCCATCTGTTTCAATGTAGTATACATTATTGAACCCATCCTTCTCAGTCTTCCCTCAACCTCAAGGTCAGTCCTGTTTTACAACAGTGGCACCATGCAGTATTGGTCCTTTTGTGACAGATACTTCACACAGTATAATGTCCTGCAGGGTCACCCATTTTAAATAATATTGCATGAGTTCCTTGTTTTTCAATGCAGTGTAATATTCCATTGTGTGAATATACTATAGCTTCTCTATCCATCTGTTTGTTGATGGGCACTTAGGTTGTTTCCAACTCCTTGCTATTGTGAACAAAGCCACAATAAACATTCTTGATATACAATTACACGCCAGGTATCTCTTGAAAGGAAAGCAATGTTCAGAATACCCATACGTGCTTAACAATAGAAATAATTTAACTCTTAGAATTAATGTTATAGCAAATATAATTTGGAAAATGTCTGCTAAAATGGCAAAATCCCAAACTAAGCATATTTTCTTCACAATAAACACTGATCTCAATGACCGATTTCTCACTCTTGAGAGTTTGTGCTTAAGCAGGTCTCCAAGAGAATGTCAAACTAGGCACCATGCTTGAGGAACCAAGGTGTGGCTCTTGACTTGTCTTGGTACCAAAGATTTTACTTCTAGCGTTATGGTCAGGAGAGAAAGATCATGAAAGGGAAACATCTGAGGCACCGACCCAGAAGATGTACTTATCCTTTCAGTTCATATCTCATTGGCAGAGAGTTAGTCATGTTTTTCTACCCAGACACAAAAGTCTGGGAAACGAGGAACTTTCTTTCTCTATGGGCAAGAAGAAAGTAAAATGTTTACACCACTGTCTCGGATGGCCTAGTGGTGAGAAACTGCACTGCGAACCTAAAGACACGCAGTTTGACCTACCAGCTGCTCTGCTGGAGAAGAATGGGCATTCTCCACCCACGGAAGTTACTGCCTCTGAAAACCCAAGGAGGGTCAGCTGTGGGGTGGATCTTACTGGACATTACCCAACAAAACCAAGTTATTTTGAAACTGCACTTTATAGTCTAGAAATCACTTGCTCTGTTCTACTTCAATACATTTCAGGTCTGCTGCTAATCTCTTGGTTCTCTTATTATGTTGCAATTTTCCCATAACCTTGAATCAAATTACTTCCCTTCCTTACATCTAAGAAGGAATCTCACTCATTATAAAAAGATTCATCAGAATATAAGTTCTCCCATTGTGCTCTTTCCGATTACCTGTCATATCAGCTCCACCATACCTCTTCTCTACTTCCTATATAATTTTATGTCTCACTAGTATACTATCAGGTACCAATCAGTATTTATTAGAAACTCGTCACCCTATTTCCTTAAAAACTGTCATGGATGTAGAGGACAGCATGATAGACAGTAGAGCAGAATCTTATAAGCAAAGCAATTCTAGGCTTGAAAACTAATTAATCACTAACATCAGGACAAGGAAAAGACTCATCAACCCCTGTGTTATGCAGATGACACAACCTTGCTTGCTGGAAGTAAGGATATGATATGCTTGCTACAGAAGATCAAGGACTATAGCCTTCCGTATGGATTACATCTCAACATCAGGAAAACAGAGTTCCTCATCAAAGGACCAACTGTAAACATCATGATAGTTGAAACAATCGGTGATTTAATATTTCTTGGATCAACAATTAATATCTTCAATGCCAGCAGCCAGAAAATCAAGCAATATAATGAGCAAATGCACTGTCTAAGACCTTTCTAAAATGCCAAAGAGCAATGATGTAAGTTAAAACTCAAAGGTGCACCTGATTCAGGCCATGGTCTTCTTAATCCTTTGCCATGCATCAGAGAGCTGGGAAATGAATAAGGAAGACAGAAGAAGAATTGATGTCACTGAATTACTGTGCTGGAGAAGAGTACTGAATATGCCACAAACTTCCAAATAAAGGACAGTTAGGTCTTAAAGAAAGTTCAGCCCAGTGCTTCTTGGAGGCAAAGATAGCAAATCTTCACCTTTCATAATTCAGACATGTAGCTAGGTGAGCTATTCCTTCGGAAGGGACATCATGCCTGGAAAAATGGAGGGTCAGTGAAGGAGAAGAAGGTCCCTAACAAAATTAATTGATACAGTGATATCAGCAATAGCCTCGAAAGTGTCAGCGTTGATCAGGATGGCACAAGATAGGCAGGACTGGGGCCTGTTTTTCATAAGGTCACTATGAGCTGTAATTGACTTGATGGCTTCTATCAACTATGGCTACATTATCTTACTAAGAGTATTACTCTGTACTGGTTTGTATTAAAATCAGATAATTAAAACCTTCTTAACAAGGTAGTTAGGAAGGTCTAATGGCATAATATACAAAGAACGGTAACAGTGTGCTTACCATATAGGAACAACAGCAACACAATCAAAACCCCACAAAGCTCCAAACACACTGTCATTGAGTCAATCTGTTGGGCTTTCCATGCTGTAAGTCCATTGTGTGTGTTTGTGTGTGTGTGTGTGTGAGAGAGAGAGAGAGAGAGAAAGAGAGAGAGTCAGAGTCCATCTTGAAAGGGAAGTATGCAGTAAGAATCTATACTGCAATCCCAAAGGAATATGAATGAGCAATCTTCTGTGGGGTTTACTGCCTCTGAAAATCTACTGGCAGGTCAGCCACGGGTCGGTTCTGACTCAACTGCACACAACAACAACCACCTTTCTTTCTCCCTAGAGGTGACTGGTGGATTTGAACTGCTGAACATTGATTAGTAACCTGACAAGGTGCAAGTTACACCACTAGGACTTTGCAGCATATACTGACTGCTGTGGCTACTTAAGCCAGACAAACATGAATTCTAATCCTAGCTCTATCACTTAGATTTTTGGCTAGGGAGCATGCTTTTAATCTGCAGAGTGTATGTAATCTTAACTTTTTTAATTTATAAAAATATAGCTATCTCATTCTTCTTAGGTAGAGATCATGGAAAAAATACCATCACATTCCTTGTTCATAGCAGACATACATTATGTAATCAGTAAATTTGTTACAAACAGTTATCCCCAATTCAAAGCATAAAACATTTTATGAGGGGCGAGTAAAAAAGCTTCCTCCTTATAACTTACTCTTGTGCCTGAGGTCTTGCAGCCAGGAAGTTATCCATTAATATCCCTCTAAGTCTCTGAAGTTGTAATCTGAGCTCGGCTCTTCTCTGATATGAACTTGGTCACTTTTCTTTTTACACTATCTTCTTAGGCACTTGCAGACTGTTAAATAAGACCCTCATCTTTCTCTTCTCCAGGCTGAATTCCTTTAATCTCCTTTCCCAAGTTTCCTTTTCCAGTCCTTTAATCATTTCCCGCTGTACTCCCTTTCCATTTCTGAGCACTGCAGAGAGGCACAGGACACTAAAGGTCCTACAGTAATTTGTGGAAATACCAAGAACTTACTCAAGGAACCGATCAGTGAAGGGCAGTGTTCATATATATATATGGACATCTCAAAGTAGCCAAGACCTGGATATTTCACTGTGCTATCAGTTCCACTCTTAAAATTATCTGAAATTCAACAGCTGGTGGCATTTTACAGTTATTCCTCCCTTTACACTTTTACACTTCAGCCATTTATATCCAGGGTTTTACTCACTTGATTCAACAGTAAGTATCCAGTTTGTGCCAGGAAAATAGCTAAAAGCAGAACACCCTAGAAGAAGTTTGATTTTTATAGCTGCAAATCAAACAAAAAACCAAGTAACTCAAGATCATTAACACTAATGTTGTTGCTGTTGTGATTGGAATCTACTCATAGCTGACCCTTCAGTGTGTTTTCAGAGGCAGTGAATCTCACAGGAGGAGATTGCTTATTTTTCTCTTGCAGAGCAGCTGGTGGATTCAAATCACCTGCCTTTGGGTTGGCAGTGTGATTCCTGACCATTAGACCACCAGACCTTGCCTATAACACTAACAGAGGTATTAGAGAAGGTTGTCACATGTGTGTGGGGGGGGAGCAAACCTTAGGTCTCAGAAAATGAAATTCCTCACTTGTTATCTACAGGTTTGTATGAATGAGTTCTTCCTTTAACTCTCCATTTTCATCATTTGTGGTTATGTGATTGTTGGAAATGAAATAAATGAATGTATTAAAAAAAAAGAAAAACCAAAAAAAACTCTATTTAGCTCTGTACCTGGTACTTAGCACACAAGATACCCTTTGAGTGTTTTGCCTTTATTTTTAATACAAAAAAGGAAAGAAATATCAAGTTAAGAAATCATATCAAATAAAGAACTCAAATAGGACTCAAGTTTGAATCCGTTACTACACATTCATTTCAAATTTTTTCTTCTTTTAAATACATTGTTGTTGTTGTTATGTGCCATCGAGTTGTTTCCGACTCATAGCGACCCTATGCACAACAGCCCTAAACCCTGCTCTATCCTGTGCCACCTGCACCACCTCTGACACACCCAAATGCCTGTAATTTTTACTAGCCAGGATGCAAATTATTCAGGCCAAAATACTAATCAAGATACCTTTCTAGCATGATCTCTCCATTTTGTGCCACCTTTATTCCTCTACACGTTTTCTTTCTTTGGTTCTCAATGACTTGCCTCCCTCTCTCTCCCCCATTGCCTCATTTCCTTTGTCTGACTTATTTCCACTTTGTGCCTCTCTGTCCTCTCCTGTAGTTTTGAGTACTTTTTACTCTCTTCCTAATTCTCCACAGTGGTCATAGCAGGCATAAGCAAGTTTGTAGTTAGACTTAGTGACAGCTCGCCACGGTGGATGGTGGCACGGACTGTGGAGTGAGAGAATTCTGAGTTTTCCTCTGGTTTCTAACTTTTATTAGCTATGTTCTTTAGCAAGGCTAATATTCTAATATTATCTCTGCATCTTGGTTAACAAAATAAGCATAATTAAAGTATACTGTACATGCACATATGACTTTCTCAATGCACCATCTATCTCTCAGTTTGTCTTACTAAGATGATTAGGGTTTGACTACAAATATGCTACCAGTGTTTCCAATATGAGTAAAATGACCCATAAAGAACAAGTTTCCATTGCTTCTGACTCATTATGACTCTGTTAGGATTGCCTTAAGCTGTTTCTTAGGCTTTAAATCTTCACACAGACTCACCTTTTGCCTGTAGAGCAGCTGGTAGACTTGAGTCACAAACCTTTTGGTTCACAGCCAGAAGCTTAACAACAGCACAACTAGAGTGATAGATGGTAGAGAAAGAACATGCATCCTCCAAAAGAGCTAACAGCCCAACAGAGAAGCAAGTACACATTATAAAAGCATAACAATAGTCAAAACTAAAAAGCAAGATTTTCTGTCAAGTAAATATGTTACATGAGAGATCACAAGATTTTGTTTTAAAAACTAACTCTAATATATTGGTCTTGCCTGCCTGGAAAGGCATACTATGGAGAATTCTGAGGCCAATAATAGAATGAGTGGAAAATAAAATGTCACAAATGACTAACAATGGCTGCTAAGGACACAGGAGGAGAAAATAGCTCTTTGTTTCGGGAGGGGTGGTGGTGGTGGGGTCTTTTAGTAGGCATGTTGGAAGGAGAAGAAAATATTTGTGGTTTCTAATATGAAAGTAATTCTTTAGTGTTGTTTACTCATCTTTTCAAAAACCTATGGTTGCAGTGTTTATAGCATTCAGTGCTAACCAAAACATCAACAGTTCAAACCCAAAGTAGCTCCACTGGAGAAAGATGTGGTATTCTATGTCCACACAGACTCAGAAACTCCCTCATTCTAGAGTCTCTAAGATAATTCTCTTAAAGTGTCACTAAAAGTTGGAATGTTTCCATGACTGTGTGTTTGTTTTCTTTTTATATAATGTAGCACGTTGTTGTTTGCTGTGTACAAGTTGGAACTAACTCATAGCTGACCCTATTGCGGCGGAGGGGGTGGCAGGGTACAAACAGTTAATCACACAGTTGCGGATTGCCCATCCTTTTCCTGTGGAGTGGCTGGTGGCCTCGAACCACATGCCTTCAGGATTGCAACACAGCTGCTAGCTACGAGGCCACCAGAGCAGTTATTGCCACTATTGTTATATGCACTACAACTTCAACTAGTATTCAGATAGTTTATATAACCTGCCTAAGTCACACAGCTTGAACTGTCTTGGAATAGATTTAAAACCAACACTGACTGAAACAGATATATTACTATGCACCATTGAGAGGGAACTGACTTATAACTGCCCCTCCAGCAGGTTTTCAATGGCTATAAAATGCACGAGAAAGAATTGTGCATCTTTCTCCTATGAAGCAATTGGTAGATCCAAGGCCCCTGCTTTTGGGTTGGCAGCAAAGCTCTTTAGCTACTGAGTCTCCAGCCATATTCCAACAATTTATACAGTGTCTGTAGGTTGTCATTATTAGGTGTCTTTGAGTCGAGTGTGACCCATATTGACCTTGCCTGTACAATCCTCATCATCTATGACATACCTGAGCCCACTTCTGCAGTCACTGTGCCAATCCTTCCAATTGAAGGTCTTCCTCTCTTTCACTGATGCGCCACCTTTTCAAGCCTGATGTTCCTCTCTAAGGAATAGCTTCTCCTAGCAACATGTCCAGAGTATTATGAAACAAAGCTGTACCCTTGCCTCCCAGGAGTACTCTGGCTGCACCTTCTCCAAGTTATATATGTTTTCTGTTTTGGCATTTCATGAGATATTCAGCACTCTTCTTCAATACCACAAGTCAAAGAGATAAATTCTTCTATCATCCTTAGTCACCTTCTAGCTCTCAGATTCATAGTAAATGATTGAAAAGACCACAGCCTGGATCAGGCACAACTTATTCCTCAAACTGACATCATTACTTCTCAGTAATTTGAAGAGGTCCCTGGCTGAAGACTTTCCCAGTGCAATAGATTTCCTGGTCTCCTGACAAAGTACCAAGGATGTTGATTGTGGACCCAAATATGATGAAGATGTGGAAGGTTTAAAGCTCTTCTCTCTCTATCATGATTGTGATTATTGGTCCAGTTGTGAGAATTTTTGTTTCCTTGATGTTGAGATGCAATCCATATTGAAAGCTGTATTCTTTCTTTGATCTTCTACATCAAACATGTTGAGTCCTCTTAACTTTCAGCAAGCAATATTATATCATCTGTTTGATGTAGGCTATTGCAGGAGGAAGAAGTGATTAGGTCTGGCAAGAGTGATGCAGGAGATATTTTCAATATCACTCTAAATGCTTTCCAGTATCTTTCATTTTCCTGGACACACAAGCAGATTCAATTTTCCAACATCCACTGAAATTAAGTTGAGGCCATGTTATTAGTTCTAAGTACATATGGAAGGAAAATGTAACTCAGCTCAGGCGAATACAAGCTCCCATGAGATTCTTGTCTCGTGCAGTAACTGCCACATGCCTAAGAGAATTCAATGGATATAGATATCAAGGAGGTACTAAGCACCAGTGGAACCATAAAAGGTTAAAGATATCTTTTAAAGAGAAACAGCTTCATGAGAGATCTAGCCTGTATTGTTCTGTAAGCTTTTGTTTTCATTGAAATTATTGTGTTATGTGTTACAGAGCATAAGAGGGCATATTTCTTGTCTGACTAATAATCCACTGCCATCTAGTTTCTTTTGAATCAAGGTAACTCCATATTTTAGAACAGAAGTATATAGACTACTTTCATTGACTGAAATAATTCAAGACTGGATCTCCAGCTCTTGCTTCTGAAGTATTAGTTGCTGAGCTTGTGCTACCCGGGGATAGACACATCCTATTCTACTGACATAAATTACCAACCACACATTCAGTGAAGGAGAGGTCCAGGATGACGTGCAAATAAGAATCTATTTCTAGTAAAGCACAAGTTAAACAGTAGTAAAGGACATTAGGTTACAAGTGAGATGGTAGCTAAGATTAACACACCAGCTCTTCTAGTTTCTAGTTGGACAGAATGTGATCTTGGGTCCTCCCTTATCTGATGCTGTATTAGAAATTACCCAAATGGCTTAAAAAATCATCACTTTTTAAAACTTACATTAATTTGTAGGTCACAAATTCAGGCAGGACTCAGGTGGACACGTTGCTGTGTTTGGTAGGCAGATGGGCTATCATGAATAAAGAAGGCTGTTTTAGTGCTATCCCTGGCACCTCGTCAGTTAGAGGTAAGAGAGTGAGCAGAGTTAATACCGTCAGCTGGAGGGCTCACACATGACCTCTCCCAGCTCAGGATTGCAAGATTTCAGATGTAAGCTGCCAGTTCTCATAAAGTTTAGTCTAGGAATTGACATAACAAATTTTCCTATCTTCTGTTGGTCTCCGCCTCTTAGTGTAGAGAATTCCATCTCTCAATGAGAAAAGTAGCAACTATTTGTGGTCATCTTAAATCTGTTTGTCACAAAAGCAGGAACCTGATTATACCTGTGCTTGCTTCCCCAACATCTCACACTGTCTAAAGTTCAATCAATAGTTACCACACACTGGCAGAAATAAAATCACACCCTAAGCACACATTAACAAGAACGGGAAGGAGAACTGAATTTTATAGAATATCTATTTTAATATATCCTCGAAACAACTCTATTCTGCGATATAGGTCTTGTTGTTAGATGCCATTCAGCCGACCACAATTCATAGCAACCTCATGAACAACAGATCAATAGAGGTTTTATTTCTCATTTATATAAAGGACATGATCAAAATAAAATGAAGTAATTTGACTTTTCTGAAGTGAATTACAAACACACTACAATTAGTTGACTCTGACTCACAGAGGTTCTCCATTGGCTTTCCTATGTTGTAAATATTACTGTGAAGAGATTGTGGACCTTTCTCTGTGGAGTCACCAGTGAATTTGATCTTTGAGAGCTGTGTGACCTTTTGGTTAGTAGTGTGACACACTTGGAATCAACTTAATGCAGTGACTTAGAGTTGGATTTGAATTTGAGAGTACTTTTAGTTTTCTTTTTCAAGATGAATTATGACACTAGACTTTGAACCTATACTTTTTCCACCACAATATCTTTTCTCCTACATGTGGCTTGAATTCCTCTATACCTTTTATGAACTGTATGGCCATGTGCTTGAAACCTACATTGGCCCCAACAGAAACTGGGTCAAAACCTCTTATTTGTCCATGTCCGTTAATTTCCTCAGAACCAGAGGAGGTCGCTGTCTCTTGCTTCCCCTCTACAGGACTGTGAGGAACTGCTAATAAAAATGAAACCTAAACTCCTTGCAAGCATAAATGCTAAATGATAATATGATGAAAAATGAAGGCAATATTACTGCTTCACATGATGTTCAAGAGCCAGGGATGAAAAGCACTGTAAGAGCCACTATTATCTCTAGATATTCAAGCCTCCATCCTGCCTCTGTTTTATCTTCTGCCTCTGAAATGCTTGATTAGGGCACTTTTACGGCTTTACTCTGTATAATTTTTTTTTCTCCTACTTTGAAAAATGCCTCACTGTATCACTAGGGACAATTTACCCTTTTGTTTCATTCAAAAAGAAAAAAAAGGGAAGAAATGAAGCGATGCAGACTTACTTCAAAGAAGAACCAACAAAATTCAGTGGGGATCTTTTAATGGAGAAGCCCCACTCTGTTTGCAAGCAGGGATGTGAAATTATGCTCTAAATTAGACAGGGCACAGGGGGTGAGAAGGGAGAAATGAACGAGAGTCAACCGGATTGTCCCCATGACCAGTCTTTCAGGCTACAACTTAGGAATTCATACAATCAGTTTATTTTAAAGTGGAAATGACTTTATAGAAGCTACCACATAACCTCCCAATCTACTCATGTATCTTTCTGCGAAGGCTCTGTAGAAAATCACTGAAACTTGGAATTCACCCTCTCCTACCTAGACTATATTTATATAGGGCAGCTCACGGTGGAGTGTTCTTTCTTATTTAGAAGTAGAATAACATTCCTTGCAGTTTTACCCATTGTCCTTCATTCTGTCTTCATGGACATCACAGCACAAACCTGCACGCTTTGAATTGAAGAATTGTGGTGGGTTTAACATATGAAACACACACATACACACACATCTTCTTCAAAGGTCCCTCCACTCATATGATTTTTGGTGAAAATAATTTTGTTTCCTGAGTGCCTATGTTGGAAGCAGGACTAGCATCCACTTCCTAAATAAACATCATGCCTCCGGAAACTCTGTGAACTTTGATAAATGTAAGAGAACTTGAGAGAATAATTAGAGAAAAATACAGGAGGAAAGAAATTCGATTTTTCTGACTAAAGGTGATGAACATTTTAGTGGGTGGAGAACAGTTTCAAGATTGCAGACTGGTTTCTAAGAAGCAGAGAGGACCCAGCTGTGGCGCAGGAAAGCAAGGAGAAGCCAGCATCAAGGGGACAGTGTGGGAAGGGCCTCTAAGATCGTTACCCAGATCCTGTAGGCTGAAGGTCCCTATACTGGAGTGCAGCAGAGGTGATTAAACCACTCCAAAGGAGGCAGAAGGAGGTGATTGCCTTAATGATGTGGGCGGAGACAGATTAGTGGCATAATAGACAGGGAAGGAACAGGTTAGAATTGCAGCTCTTTAAGAAGTTCAGGTGGAGGGGAGAGAGCAAGAATGTAGGAGAAGGTTAAGGAAGAGCAAAGGCAGGGAAGAATTTTATGTGTTGCTTGGAAATTGAATTCATTATTCAAAAGCAGGTGTGTGTGTGTGTGTGTGTGTGTGTGTGTGTGTGTGTGTGTGTTCTGTGACAGTTTCCAGAGAAATATCCTCCGCTCCAATCTTTGTGATTTCTTTACAGGATATACTTTAACAAGTTTTTATGGGTTCCTATATACATATAGAACTGACTTATTTTAGTAGTCCTTAAATTTCTGACAATACATTGGAAAATAAGCCCTCCCAGGAGCATGCTGGAAAACACTTAACATTTCACTCTCCATGAGGAAAAAAAGAAGAAAAAAACAAAACCCAAATGCCATGACTTACAGTATGCCTAATCTCTCTCTCTCTCTCTCTCTCTCTCTCTCTGTGTGTGTGTGTGTGTGTGTGTGTGTGTGTGTGTGTGTGTGTAGGTATATGTGTATACATTCACCATTACTTTTTACCAGCCAATGTATAATGCCTACCAAAAGACACTACTTTTACCTTTTGGATGGATTGATACAAATCACCTTAAGAGAGTACAGATGTTAGCAAACTGTATGGTAAATAAAATAAATAATAGCAAGATGTACCAGAAATAACTGGAAAGTCTGGTGGCCAAGTGATAAGACAGTGCACTGAAATCTCAAAGGCAAGCGGTTCTAATCCACCAGCGGCTCTGTGGGAGAAGGATGGGCAGTCTTCCTCATGCAATTTACTGCCTCTGAAAACCAGCTGGAGGATCAGCTAGGGGTCGGTTTCGACTCAACAGTACATAACGTGTGTGTGTGTGTGTGTGTGTGTGTGTGTGTGTGTCTTGTTGCGTACCACTGACTCAGAACTGACCCACAGATGATCTTAATTTTTAATCATGGCTTTATTGACAAACTAGTTTGCAAATGTTTTACAAATCTAAGAGTCAGCATGTGAGGAGCTGCAAGCAGACTCCTGCACACCACTGGGCTCTCTCCTCTGTCACAAGTGGTGAAGAAATGTGCTGTATCTTTTTGTACATTTTGTTCTATATATCTGTATGCAGGATCTACAGGGCTAATATTTAAATATGCATGCGCACCTATCTCATGTCTAAACGATAGGTATAGATATAGATGATTTAGTTCTAGGAAGACAAATGTTTCCTGGGTAAGGCAGCAGTCTCACTCATCTTGGTAATTAGTGCTGTCGAGCTGAGCACAGTGAACAACAGATTGAACCCTGTCCTATCCTGAATCATCCTTATCCTCCCCAACACACTTGAACCCATCGCTGCAGATGCTGTATTAATCCATTTCATTGTGGGTCGTCTTCTCCTTCAGTCACTCTCTGCCTATCCAAGCATGATGGCCTTTTCCAACGAATAACTTCTGCTAACAATATGTTGCCTGAAATATGTAAGATGAAGCTTCACCATCCTTGCCTCTAAGGAAGACTCTCATTGCTCTTTCTCCAAGAAAGAACAATTTGGTTTTTCAGCAGCGCTCTGGTGGCCTAGTGGTTAAACGCTGAGCTGAAATCTCAAAAGCTTGGAGTTTGAGTCCAGCAGATGCTCCGTGGGAGAAGGATGGGAAAGCTCTACCATGAAATTCACTAGCTCTAAAACCCTGGAAGTTCAGTTATGGGTCAGCTCTGACTGGATAGCAAATAATAACATGGGATATTCAGCACTTTTATCTAACTTCACAACACAAATTTATCAACTCTTCACTCTTCTACCAACCAAAATATTGTCAGTTCAAATCTTCCTAGTATTGTTTTGGAGAAAGGCCTAGAGAGATGCTTCTGTGAAGGTTATACGCAGCAAATTTCGTGCAGTTGTTCTCTTTTGTGATGCTTGTACCTTTCATGAATTTGGATCAATGACATAAAAATTTAAAGTTTTCTAATCTATATATAAGTTGAAAACAACACACACACACACACATTCATGGGAAACTTATACTTGGACCAAGAAGCAGTCCTCAGTATGTTGTTGTTGTTGTTGTTGTTGTTGTTGTTGTTGTTGTTGTTAAGTGCCTTCGAGTCTTAGGCGACTCATAGCGACCCTATGAAGGAGAGTCCTCAACGCTTGGGTGTCTTTCATCCTCTCTCCAGGTTCATAGGGTTTCCGGAGGCAAGCTATTATGGAAGTGGATGCCTCTCCTCCTTCCAAGCTTGTTTTAATCGGTGAGCTCCACCCCACTCTCTGTCCGCATTGGGTAGCCAACCATGAACGCTTTTGACACATCAGTGTCACAGTTTTCAGCCTCACAGTGTTCAGCTCACAAAAGTGACCACGGTATGGCAACTTGTACACCAGGACCATACGACCTAGAGGAATATCTGAACAAAAATAATGAAAGACAGGCTCGAGGGCTGTGGATTAAAAGTCACCCACCTTTGGCTTGGTAGCATTGCTTAGTCCTCAGAATAGAGCAGGGAAACACAAAATCGAAATCAGGAAGGGAGTGAATTAGGGATGGGTCCTGTCTCCATACCTTTTCAATTTTTATGCAGAACAAATCATTTGGGAAGGTGGGCTTTCTGAGGACGAATGTGGCATCAAGATAGGAAGAAGACTCATCAACAGCCTACGTTATGTAGATGGTATAACCTTGCTTGCTGAAACTAAGGAGGACCTGAAGCACTTGCTGCAGAAGGTAAAAAACTGTAGTCTTCAATATGTATTGAAGTTCAACATCAAGAAGAAAAAGATTCTTACCACTGGACTAATTGGCAACACCATGATTGATGGAAAGAGATTGAAATTGTTAACAATTACAGCTTCCACAATCAACATTCATGGCACCAGCAGTTGGGAAATGGAAAAACAAACTGCATTAGGTAAATCTACTGTCAGGAACCTTTCAAGAGTATTCGGAAACAACAACGTCAGTCTAGAGCCTAAGGTGCCATGCATGATCCAGGCCATGGTCTTTGCAATTACTTTCTATGCATCAGAGAGCTAGACAATAACTAGGGATGACAGAAGAATTGATGCCTTTGTGTTGCATTGCTTGAGAAGAGTCTTGAATATACCATGGACCACCAAGAAAACAAGTCAGTCTGTCTTGGAGAGGGTGAAAAAAAGTTTCTGCTTGGAGGCTAGGATTTTGAAGCTCCATTTCACATACTTTGGGAATGTGGCCAGAAGAGACTGATCCATGGAAAAGAACATGATGCTCCAAAGGGTGGACAAACCAGAAGAGGAAGACCCCAGATGAGATGGCAATGGGAGTAGGTGTCTCAGAGTCAGTGAAACTAGCTCAAGACAAGGCAGGCTTCAGAGCTATTGTGCTCTGGTCACTGTGAGTCTTGGGCGACTCCAAGGCACACAATAACAGATTAGATATATATTCTATATTCATTACCATATCCATATATTTAGTATTCTACATAAAATATATGATTATTCTGCTGAAAAATTGCATTATCTACAGGAAAGTAATTAGATTAGAGCCTGAAGAGGAATCAAGAAGTATTTGTCAATCATGTGCTCCATGCCAGAAATTATGAAAATAAGAGATCTCAATGTAAAAGAAACATATTCCCTCCTTTAAGAATTGACAGTATATCTGAGAAATTAAAGCTTGTATTAAAACGTAGCAAACATATGATAAGAGCTAACCATTGTCACACCTGGTCTCAAATGATTTCCACAAGAAGATTCTAGTTAGGAACCATTAGTAATTATGTTTTAAGATGAGGTAACTGATTCACAAAGATATTCAGTTATTTGCTTAAAATCAAACAGGTAGCATATGAGTAAAAGGGATTTCACCAGTGGTCTGATTCCAGGGATAAAAATAAAATCCATTATTCCTTTCTGCAATATGATTCAGTCTTAAGTGTTTCTGAAGCTCAAGTGGAGGAAAGCACTCTATGAACATCACATAAGATAAGGTGTTTGGCATCCTGGGTTCTTAATACATAAAAAAAATGTTCGACACAATATATGAGACTTTGATAATAATAAATGTTGATGAGGATTTGCTATAGTCAGTGGAATGTAAGGCTTATAAAAAAGTTCAAGGCTAACTATATATTTGACCAATTACAGAAATACTATGTAATCATTTGGGCAGAATAAGTTGGATAGAAAAAAGGAAATTATGGTTTTCTAATCAAATTAATTAACTATCTCAAGGGGATTATATGAGGAGTGCTCAGACTGCCTACGAGAACAGTAGTCTGAAGAACACTCAAGAAATTTGGATGGGCCCATTTTCATGCTCACAATTTCCAGGCTAATTGCAAATTATTCTTATCTAATCAAAGAAGCCTTGATGGCCTCTCCTAGGCAACACTTGGTTAGCCTATGTATAGACTGTATAGAAATTTGATAATAATTAAGGGCTTAGAGAAAATAATTTTAAATGTTCACCAATTTAGTGATTTAATGACAAGAAAGTGTGTGTGTGTGTGTGTGTGTGGGTGGGTGGGTGGGTGGGTGGTAGAGAGTAAACAAGTGAGAACATACACACACAAACACTCATTTCTAAAAGTAATATTGTTGTTGTTAAGTTCCATCCAGTCGAACCTAACTCATAACAACCCTTTGAACAAAAGGCCTGAACCTGGTTCTATAAATATTTTCGTTTCTCTAAGTTCATAGGGTTTCTTAGCATGTTGCTTAGGAAGTGGATGCCACACCTGCATCCATGATTTTAACATAAAGGAACATAATCAGACTTTCTTTTTTTAATATTTTCCCATGAAAACTTTCATGTTGTCTCACATAGGGCATTGTACTAGATCTATAATCACAGAAATAGTATCCATTGTTATTTAGTATGTGCTGAGCTCTTATAATACTTTGTATAAAATAACAAATTTCTTTGTCGTCATTACTCTAAATCCAATGTCATTTAGTTAAAATCGACTCACAGCTGACCCCCCAGCAGATTTTTGGAAGCTGTAAGCACACAAGAGGAGATTGTCACTTGTGAATGTGAGGTGCCAGAGAGAACCAACAGCCTTTGGATTAGCAGCACAAGCCCCCAAGGTCTACACCACCGGAACTCCCACAGAGACATGAACTTTCCTCCATTTACCTAGGTGAAAACTAAGCTACGGAAATTAAATGATTTGTCAAAATTCAAACAGCTGTTAATTGTCAAAATACTATAGTTTCTCCAGAGTCCATTTTCCACATGTTTAAATTAAAACAAACAAAAAAAAAAACCCAACCAACCCATAAAAAGTTGCTGTTGAGTCAATTCCAGCTCCTGGCAACACAATGTCAAAAGTAGAATTGTGCTCCACAGAGTTTTCATAACTATGAGCTTTTGAAAATTGATCACCAGGCTTTCCTTATGAGAATACATTAATGAACTTAAACCTTCAATATTTCAATCCAAAACCAAGCAAATTACCCATTTGTACCACCAGAGATTCCATGTTCTTTCCCAAGGACATAAATCACACTTTCATCATTATCATGGAGTAGTGATAGCAAGAATTCTGGCTCCTTGCAAGCAAATCATCACAAATTGCTATTAATGAGAAGAGTGGGCTGTACAATTTGAATTTGTCATTTTTAAAAATCCTAATTTTAATTCAATGTTTCCTTTATCAAGAAAACATCATGGAGATGCATTGGCTTCTTGGTATTATCTCCTTGTATTTAAAGTTTCACCATTAAATGCTAGGGATCTCTGCTGGTCTAGTGGCAAGAAGCTATGTTGCAGTCCCAAAGTTCAAGGCCACCAGCTGGTTCATGGGAGAAGAATAGGAAATCTTCTCCTGTGTGAACTCACTGGAGGAGCATCAAATGCTTCCTCTTCATTTCCTTCTATTCACTTTAATTTTTCTTTCCTTTCATGTTCTTTTTCTTAATGGAATTTTAACCAAATTTTACAAAAATGTTATATTTTCATCCATTCATTTTTGCATATTTTCCTCCCTGTTCCCCTAGTTCACTTAGTAAAGTGGCCTTGGTGGAGGAGCAGGAGAGGGTTGTATTACAATGAAAGAATTTTTTTTCCTTCAAAGAGAAAAGCAAACTGGAGGAAGGTGTGGGGAAGGAAGACAGTGTGTAACAAGGTATGAATGGAAAGCCAAAGTTTCTGTAAACTTTTATTAAAATTTCACTAAAAAAAAAACCAAAAACCAATCAAACATCAAACCAACCCCCAAAATTCTTACAGTTGAACCAATAAACATCATGGTAATGGAAGGAAACAACAACAACAAAAAGTAAGAATGGCAAGACTGCATTTCATGTACTTCAAGCATGTTGTCAGGATAGATGAAGCTCCGGAAAAGGACCTTAGTCTTGATAAAGTAGGGAGTCAATGAAAGAGAAAGGTCCTCGGTGAGATGTGTTCACATAGGGCCTGTGACAGGAGCTAAAACAGAAACAGCTAAGAGGATGGTACAGGACCAGGTCATATTTCATTCTACTCAACTTGACAGTGCCTAATAACAACAATAAAATTAGACAGGGAAGGAAAATTATGTCTTTGGAGAAGTTTATGAGGTTTTGTTGTTTAATTTTTAAAGAAAATTTTTATTTTATACCGATTTACTTAAAATTCATAGTTGCATTACTTGCTCCCTCTTCTCCATCCTTTAAACAGTCTTTCCTTCGTTTGTTCTAATGCAGTGTTCACTTTAAAAATGATTTCAAACTTCTCCATATCCAACTCTGTAGCCCTCTATTTCTAGAACCCATTTATTTTCATTTTTTTAGAGTTTAGTATTTCTACTAAAAGTCTACCCCAGCAATTTAACAATTGCAAATTCACACTGAAAAAAATCACCTTCTTTAACATAGCTTGTTTGTTCCTTGTTACGTGTTGTTCAGTAAGCAATGACTCATGACTGTCCCTACAGCCACACATCAGGAGACTGCCCATATTTCTCTTGGAGAACAGCTGGTAGATTCAAACCACATACCTCTGAGTTGGAAGCACAACACCTTATCACTTGGCCAGCAAAGCTCCCTTGAGCATAGCTTAGTTTCACCAAAATAATTTTAGAATGTCCTATTATAACCAGTCCTCACTTAGGAATTATTGCACTGTTTAACATCTCACATGTATTATAATCATACAAATATATTACTATTTCTCTCATTTATATTTTGCCTAGTAATCAACACCAAGGTACAAGACTAAGTATAATGCTTGTAGTTATGATTAAAGTCATGTGTCAACCTGGCTAGGTGATATTCCCCATGGTTTGATTTTACATAGTGATGTAATGTAGCAGATAAGTAATGATGTAAAAATCTTCTTCCATTTAATGACCTAATGTGATCATACTTAATCTCATATGCCAATTTTTACTCAACAAATTGGTCTTTGGAACCTAATCATATGAATACATAAGGAATTGTTGTTGTTGTTGTTGTTGTTGTGTGCCATCGAGTCACCTGAGACTGACTCATAGCGACCCTGTGTACAACAGCCCTAAATTCTGCTCTATCCTTTGCCAATCTTATTGTCTCCGACACACCCCTTAGCCCAGTGACTGAATCAATCCATCTCATCGAGGGTCTTCCTCTCTTATATTGTCTGTCTACCCTCCCAAGCATAACATCCTTCTCCAAGGACTAATGTCACCTTGCAACACGTCCAAAGTATGTCAGATGGAGCTTCAGAATCCTTGCCTCCAAGGAGCAGCCTGGCTTCGTCCTCTCCAGGATGAACTTGTTTGTTCTCCTAGCAGTCCATGGTATATCAAATACTCTTCTCCAGAACCACAGCTCAAAGGCATAAATTCTCCTTCTGTCATCCCTATTCACTGTCCAGCTCTCTGAAGCATAGCAAGTAATTTCAAATACCATGGCCTGGATCAGGAGCACCTTAGTCTCCAGACTGCCATTGTTGCTCATCAGTACTTTGAAGATGTCTCTGACAACAGACTTTCCCAATGCAATTTGTCTTTTCATTTCCTGGCTGCTGGTATCAAGATTGTAGAACTAAGCAAACTGAAGCTGTTAACAATTTCAATCTCTTCACTATCTCTTATGATGCTGCCAATCAGCCAACTGGTGAGAATCTTTGTTTTCTTGATGTTGAGCTTCAATCCATATTGAAGGCTGCAGTCCTTGACCCTCTACAGTAAGTGCTTCAGGTCTTCCTCTATTTCAGCAAGCAGGGTTGTGTCATCTGCATAAGGCAGATCATTGATAAGTCTACTTCCAATCCTGATTCCACACTTCTCCTCATAGAGCCCAGCGTCCCAGATAATCTGTTCTGCATATAGATTGAAAAGATATGGAGATAAGACACATCCTTGACTCACACCCTTCTCAATTTAGAACCATGTAGTATTTCCTTGCTTTGTTCTGACAACTGTCTCTTGGTCCAAGTATAGGTTTCTCATAAGAACAATCAAGTGTTCTGGGATTCCCATTCTTCTCAGGGTCAGCCGCAGTTTGTTGTGATCTACATCTACACAGTCAAATGCCTTTGCATAGTCAATGAAACACAGACATTCCTTTGGTACTGTCTGCTCTTATCCAAGATTCATCTGACATTAGCTATAATATCCCTAGTACCATGGCCTCTTCTAACCCCAGCCTGCACTTCTGGTAGTTCTCTGTTGATGTGCTGTTCCAGTCATTTTTTAATAATCTTCAGAAGAATCTTGCTTGCATGTGATATCAATGATACTGTTCGAGAATTTCTGTACTCTGTTGGATCGTCTTTCTTTGGAATAGGAACAAATATAAATATCTTCTAGACAGTTGACTATATATATTTGAATGTTTCACTAATCAGTTTTCCTGTACCTTCTCGTCTGAATTGTCGAATCTGAACCAACTCATACTTGACCCTCCACTGGGTTTTCAGAGGCAGTTAATCACTTGGGAGAAGTATGCCCATCTTTTTCCTGTGGAGCAGGTGGTGGATTTGAACTGCCTTTGTGTTGACAGAAGAAATCCTTACAACTAAGCTACAAGAGAAAACACAGTCATTCATTGAATTTCAACTATGCATGTGTCAGCAAGAACGCACAGCACTCGAGATCAGGATTAAAATAATAATGCAACACTCATAGCCTGAAGGAGTAGGTTTATTTCTAACTTGGACACACATTAGAATTCTGGAAGGTTTTTAAAAATTGCTGCTACTAAGTCTGAACTCTGTACCAATCAAATCAGAAGCTGTGAGTATGGGAATGGGGTCATAACTGCTTTTGCTTATTTGAATTTGCTTGTGAAACTTGCTTTTTAACTAAGTTAGATACTGAAGCCCTCAAACATATTATGAAGTAATGTATCTTGTAAATACATTAAAGTATATTTGAATAGACAAAATAATGATACAATCTCCTTTTAGAGAAGATTTTAGATAATTTCTTGGTGAAAATTTCATTTTAATTTAATATGTAAGAAAGGGAGAGTATTTCCTAAACTTTAAACATATTCATGTTGCTTGAGAATAAAGAAAAGAAAATAACCATGAAAGGGATAAGAGAGAAAATTCAGCCAGTACAACTAAAACAAACAAATCCTTCTACAATATTTTAAGACACTTGAACTTGTGCTCTGGTTAAATCAAACCCAGAGCCACTATGTTTGAGTTGGACCCAGATCGTAACTACTCTTCACTAGGTTTCTAAGGCTATAAGTCTTAGTAGAAAGAGTGCGCCCCATTCCTCTTCCAGAACTACTCGGTGTTTATAGCCTTGAGCATTAAACATTGATTGCCCAGGACTTTGGGTTATGGGAAGGTCTTTGAGTTATTTTAAACAGAGGACAGACTATCTGGTACTGAGGGGGCAGGGTGGGGGGACAGTGCTGTTGGTGACCTGAGTCACACATAGTTTGGACTCATGGTGATAGAAACCTACTGGAATTGCTGAAGAATACGTGGAAGATGAAGAAATTTCACAAACAAATAGTATTTGGACAGGAAGGAAAGAAATGGGAAGGTGATCATAGAGTCTCTTTTCTGATGGACAAGAAGATACTACATATGCTGATGAGTATGATGAGTGAGAGAGACCTGAGGGTGTAGTGTAGTGGCAAAGTCCTTGAGGATATGAGTGGTGAGAAGACCCAGAACTGACATAATAGGAATGACTTTTCAGAGGAGAAAACGGATATAAACAATAATAAGAATCGATTTTACCACCAGAACCAGCATTGTTTTATCAGACTCTGTTGTAATTTTGGTTTTGCTCCTAAACAAGGCCAAAGTGCAGCCCTTAAGTGAGCAGATGTCATGAATGAAGGATAAAATTGAATGTTTGTGTGATTTCTAGACATAGGTCAAGATGCTGATTTACCTACCCCTTCATCTTTGTCTCCCTGAGTGATACAGGGCTTGACTGAAGACTTTAGGGACTTGCATTTATGGTGGCAAATGAAGGAAAAAGGTATAGAAAACAAGACATACATGGATTTTTATGCTTTCTGGAAGTAGAATGATGACTTGAAGCTGTCCAGAATGTTCTGAAAGCTTCACAAAGAGGCATAATTGAAGGGAAAATTCTGGAAAGTGAAAAAAAAATAATTTATCACAAATTTCTCATACTTCCTCCTTTCTTTCTGCCTATCTATGTGAATAAGTAGGAAAACCCAAATGAAATAAAACTATATAAAAGATGCATTGAGTGCCCATTATCTGTAAGACCTCTACAATACCATTTGTGGCAGCTTTTTATTATTGTTGTTGTTGTTATTATTATTATTTTAGTTTGAGTCTTGCAAAGTACATATTTTTCCTTCTTTCTGAAGGAAAAAAAAGTGATGTCAAGGCCTGGAGCTAGCTAATAACAGAGTAAGAATTATCATCCAGGTCCTAAAGGTTCTATTTTCTACTTGAACTCATTGAAGTTTTAAAAGTTGACCATCTAGTTGTATTTCCCCTCTTGCTCTTCACCTCTTGCATAACAGCAGTGCCAAGACCTTATATCCAAGTCTTTTGGACCCAAAAGCTAACAGCAATCATTAGGAGTGACTTCCTGGCAACATATTTCATTTCCTCCTCTTGCTGAGCATAGCTCTGCCTGCCTGCTTTTCACATTTGCTAAGTTCTTCCTAAATTCTGTCTGAATCATTTTCACTTCCTATCCCTCTCTAGCCTCTTACTTGAGTGACACAGATGTCAACCTGCCAAGAATTTAAGAGAATTCAGGTAATAAATCAACTGACTGAACAATGCCTGTGTATTTCCTTTTCCATGGCCTTAGGATTAAGGTAACCTTTCTCTTTTCTCTTCCTTTTTTTTTAAAAAAAAAGAAAAATCTCCTTTATAGTGTGTTTTCCTGCACTGAAACCCTCAGTAACCAGGCATTACTAAGTGGCTACAACATGTTTGATGTTAGGAGTATGAACAACTTCCCTTTACAGTCCTAAAAATAGGCACCATCACCAACACTTTATAGGCAATTAGGTTCCAGAAATTTTTTAAAATAATTTTTAATTGTGGTTTTAACAAAAGTTTATTGAAAAGTTGGATTTTCATTCATTCATTTTTGCACATTTCCATCCCTATCCCCACCGCAGTACACTTTGCTGTGCACCTCTTAATCTAAACTGTTGTCATGCAAATAATGCCTACTCATACTTTCCTTCATTTATTCCAATGTAGTGATCATTATGTATCCCCTCTTTTCTTAGTTTTCCCCCAAGCCCCATGTCATCCTATTTTATAACAATGGGGTTATTCAGTATTTGTCCTTTTGTGACTGAGATAATTCACTCAGTATCATGTCCTCCAGGGTCACCCATTTTATATAATATTGTATGAGTTCCTTGTTTTTCAGTGCTACATAGTATTTCATTGTGTTACTTTATCACAGCTTCTCTACCCATTCATTTATTGATGGGCACTTGGATTGCTTTTACCTCTTTACTATTGTGAACGATACAGTAATTAACATGGGTGAGCATATATCTGTTTGGATGTCAGCTCTGGTTTCTTCAAGGTTCATTCCCAGCAGTGGAATTGTTGGGTTAAATGGTATTTCTATTTCCAAATTTTAAGAAAGTGCCATACTGCCTTTCATAGTGGCTTCACCATTTTATACTTCCGCCAACAGTAAATAAAGGTTCCAATTTCTCCACAATCTCACAAGAATTTGTTGTTTGCTGGTGCCAGCGATTTGTGATCAACATCTAACCTAATGGTTGGAGGTTTGAATACACCTAGTATTCAAACCTCAGAAATAGTAGTGCCTAGTGCCTCAGAAGAAACATCTAGTGATTTTTCCCCCCTGTAAAGACCTCAGCAAAGAAAATTCTGCTCACCTCAGTTTTAGCATTCTATATATCTTATTAAGAGTCTTCCTTTCTTTCACTGACCTTTAAAAGTATAATGTTCCTTTACAAGGAATGTTGTTGTTGTTTTGTGCCATCAAATCATTTGCAACTCATAGTGAAACTATGTACAACCGCCCTAAACTCTGTTCTATCCTGTGCCAGTCGCATTGCCTCTGACACACCCATCCCAATTACACCAGTCA
>NW_006399842.1:5681035-5689064 GCF_000299155.1 Elephantulus edwardii | reverse complement strand
TTCCTCAGCTTCAGCTTGAACTTGCATATGAGTAGTTGGTGGTCTGTTCCACAATCAGCTCCTGGCCTAGTTTTTACAGCTGATATTGAGCTTCTTCAGCATTTTTTTCTGCAGATGTAATCGATCTGATTCCTATGCATACCATTAGGTGAAATCCACATGTGTAACCTGCATTTATGTTTCTTATAAAACGTATTTGCAATGAATATGTCATTGGTTGTATAAAATTCAATAATTCTATCTCCAGCTTCATTTCTGTCACCAAGCCCATATTTTCCAACTACTGATTCTTCTTCTCTGTTCCCAACTTTTGCGTTCCAGTCACTCATTATTATCAATGCATCTTGGTTGCATGTTTGATCAATCTCCGACTGTAAAAGTTGGTAGAAATCATCTATTTCTTCTTCTTTGGCTCTGATTGTTAGTTCATATATCTGAATGATAGTGGTATTCACTGGACTTCCTTGAAAGCGTATGGATATAATCCTATCAATCACAATGTTTTACTTCAAGATGGATCTAGAAATTACTTTTTAACTATGAAAGCAGCCCCATTTTTTCTCACCTTTTCATCTCCAGAGTAATATATCATATGACCATCTGACTCAAAATGCCCTATGCCAGTCCATCTCATCTCTCCAATGCCTAGTATGTCAGTATGGAAGAAATTCCATGTCTTTCTTAACAATTTCTAATTTTCCTACACTCATGGTTCTCACATTCCATGTTTCAATCACTAGTGTCTGCTTACAATTGTTCCTCTTCTTTTGTATTTCCATCCTTTAAAGTTCTACCTAGGTTGCCCTTTCTGTTAGTCTACGTGTGTTCTGTTGTACATAGGGTTTTTAGAGGCCTGCTATTTCAGAAGTGGGTGGCCAATCCTTCTTCCTACTCTGTCAATCTGAATGTTTAGATTTAGAGGAGTATCTGACAGACAAGCAGTATGTGGAGCAGTGAAAGATAAATCCCTCATTGTGGAGTGTCCCTGCCCTTAGCCCAGTGTTTTGACCCACTTATTTCCCAGCTCCGCCCTCCACCAGGATACCCATTCACTTCTATCAAATCCCTTCAGAATTTATCTTCCATTGTCTGACCCATGATCTGCCAGCTTGTATCTGAAGATTTCTTGGCTTCTGTGATTCCGAACTCGTCGACCGCTGAAAATTTTTTATGCTGTGTCCAGTGTCTCTTAAGTTTAGTTGTACTGTCTGTGAAGGGTAGGTGATGTGTCCTGTATAGAACTCCTGTACAGATTGTATTTTTCTTCTTGGCCCAAGGGGGGCAGGCCCTCGGTCAATTTTGGCTCTACCTTGGGGCTTTTATCTGTAGGTGTGTCAGAAGCCATTGCCGCGATTCGCCTCTCTATTGCCTGGCCTCAACTTCTGCCCGTGCAGCTTCCAGGCTCCCCAGTGGCATGTCCCGCAGTCTCCCCTCTGTGCCTCCCGACCAATTTTGGCTCACCTTGGGGCTTGTACCTGTAGGCGTGTCAGAAGCTATTGCTGTGAGTAGCATCTCCTAATAACGTGTCTAAAAATCTTTGTTATCTTTGCCTTTCAGGAACACTTCATCTACACTCTCTCCAAGCCTGCTTGTTCTTTTGGCAGTCCTCTTCTCCAACACCACTTCTCAAAGGTATCAATTCTTCTATCATCCCTGTTCATTGTCCAGCTTTCAAATGAGTGAAATATCTCAGTCACAAAAGGACAAATACTGCATGGCGCCACTATTGTAAAATGAGACTGGCACTGGGGTTGGGAGGAGACTGAGAAAGATGGGATAAATTACATACACTGCATTGGAACAGAGGATGGAGAGAATTCTTTAAAAGGGATATGTTGTTGTTAGGTATCATCAAGTTGTAGACGACTCATAGAGACCCAAAGAACGAAAGACTTGAGCATTGTTCATAGAGTTTCTGGAGGCAAGCCATTTCGGAAATGGATGCCACTCATGCTTCCAAGCTTGTTTTAATTGGGAAGCTCCACCAAATACTGTCCACCATGGGTAACCATTATCACGTTTGGCACATCAGTGTCACAGTGTTTAGCATCCCAGCAACCATGAGTTACCTCCGTACAACAATGCACAGACAAGTGCTATAACACCTAGAAGAATGTTTGACAAAAAAAAAAAACAATTTTAACAAGGCCTGAGGGCCGCAGATTAAAATAACTCACCTTGAGCTTTTTAGCATAACTTTCTGTCTACTAGACCAATGTAGCTCTCTCTGTGATGTTGTTAGATATTATTGTCATGACAGGATTCCAGAATGAAGGCTGCATAGTGGAGTGGACTTGTAGGGAGAGATTGTATAACAATGAAATCCTTTTTCTTTTACTTTTCAAAGAGAAGAGGGAATGCAGGGTGGGGCGCATGGAGAAAAGTGTAATAATGAATAAATGGAAATATAAAGTCTCTGTAAACTTTCATTAAAATTAATAATTTTAAGAAATAAAATTATTGAAAAGACCATGGCCTGAACCAAGTGCACCTTAGTCTTTAAATCAATATCATTGCCTGTTAGTAATTTGTAGAGATCTCTGACTTCAGACTTTTCCAATGAAGTATGTCTCCTTACTTTCTGACTGCTGGTACTGAGAGTATTGAGTATGAATCAAGTAAGATATAATAATTGACAATTTCAATCTTTTCTCCATCCATAACTCATGAGTATGGCATGAATTGGAATAAAACCCATGACAATGGATTATATTCCACTTATTTTATTCCCATTTTACAGAACTGGATTGATTCTCAGAAAGATTCAGTAATTTCTTAAAGTCACACAGTTTATATTTGAACTAGAAGTTTAACCTGATCATGTCTGACTGTAAATGTGTGTGCTTTCTGCTATATTACCTTGCTTACTTTAAAAGATTAAGAAATTCTTTCTGCCTTTAGGTTCATCAAGTGTTAGTAGCAAAATGACTCACAAATATAAATTACTGTAAGATCGTTGTTGTTATTAGAAACAGACACATCTCACACACAAAATACACTATGCAATAGAAATCCAAATGTGGGTTTCTCACACTGCTTTTCCACATATTCAAAATTATAGTTGTTGTTTTATAAGACTAAAAAATTCAAAGATAAACATTTCCTTTTGATAGACAACAAACAAAAAGATTATGTTTGCAAAAATAAAGGCTTAAAAAATGAGAATGCTAATAAATGGATAAAATGACCTAAATTGACAAGAAGGATTGAAAATTCATTTTGTCATTAATTTGTGAAATGCTGAAGCAAACTAGCCTCTAATTGAATGCCTTGGGAAATGGACCTGCTACTGCCTCAGTGGTCAAGCTCCAATCCATATCTGGTTAGAAATTTTGCATTGATATATACCTTCTGTTTGTTCATCCATGGGTGTCATAGAGTCGACTATAACTTATAATGATCCTATGAACAGTGGATTTGAACCCTGTTCTTTCCTGTTCCATCTTCATCATCATCATCCCTGACACATTCAAGCCCTCCATTGTATTTGCTGTGTCTGCTCCTAAAAACATGCCCAAAATATGTCAAACAAAGCTTCACTATCCTTGTTCCCAAGGAGCATCCTGGCTGTACCTTTTACAAGACATATTTGTCCATCCTTTGGGCAGTCTGTGGAATACTCAGCATTCCTCCAGCACTACAACTCAAAGACACCAATTCTTCTTATGTCATCCTTCTTAGTTTTTAAACTATTTGATTCATAGCAATAGCAACTGACTGAAAAGGCCATGGATTGAATCAAGTATACCTTAGTCTTCAAACTGATATCTTTTCTCTTCAGCACTTTGGAGAGGACTCTGACATCAGTCTTTCCCAATGTAATATGTCATTTGATTTCCTGGCTGCTGGTGTTAAGAGTATTGACTATGGATCCAAATTACATGAAGTTATTGGCAATATCTAACTCTTCTGCATCTATCATGCTGTTGTCTATTTGTCTAGTAGCGAGGATTTTTGTTTTCTTGATATTATGGTGTGGGCTTTATTGAAGTCTTTGATCCTCTGCAGCAAGCATTTCAAGTCCTCCTCACTTTGAGCAAGCAAACTCGTGTCATCTGCATAACGCAGATTGTTAATGAGTGTTCCACTAAACCCCATACCACATTCTACTTCATATAGTTCTGTTTCTCAAGTGATTTGTTCTGTATAAGAATGAATAGGTCTGGAGAAAGAATACAGCCCTGACATACACTTTTCTTGATTATAAACCTTGCAGTATTCCCTTGCTCTGTATACCACAGCTTGACGTATTTCAACAAACAAATGCAACCTAGACATGCTCCCCAAGCTTGCCAAGATATTTGGAGGAGAGCTACTTGGCCAAATGACTAAAAAAAAGATACATATATGTTCTCATTCTAGAAAAAGGTGATCAAACAGAATGTAGAAATTACCAAACAGTGTCATTAGTAATGGAAGTAAAATCTTGCTAAAGATCATTCAAAAATGGCTAGAGTAGTACATCAACAATGAACTTATGAAAATTCAGGCTGGATTTAAAAGAAGCTAATACACCAACGTCATTAACACTGTCAATTGAATCTAGGATGAATGCAGAGAATATCAAGAGAATATCTACTTAGGTCTTATTGATGATGTAAAGCCATTTGACTGTGTTGTTTATAATAAATTATGGCTGACACTGAGAAGAATGAAAATCCAAAAACACTGAGCTCTAATGAAAACTACACCTATCTCAAGAAACTGTGGTACAAACAGAACAAAGGAACACTGTCTGGTTTAATATCAAGAAACCAGTATAAAAAAGTAAGCAAGTATGGTTACTGTCCGTTTTACCATCATTAGCCTCACAGGTACCAGGGTATACATCCTGAGTCTAGCACTTTTTGTCTGTGATATTTAAACATGTTCTGAATAGATTTTTAGTTTTAGGGTTCTCTTTCCAAAATGGAGATTTAAAAATCCAATGCACCTACTAGGTGAATTAAGTTAGAAATTCACCCAAGACCTTTAGCTTAAATCCTTACATGTTACATTTCAATGAGCAGTGACTGGATGCATAAACATAAACATCAATGGCACAGAGATCGTAAATGGGAAGTGCTGCAGCAACACAGAATACAAGGCTTGATTTGAGGAATTACAAGAAAATAATTCACAAACAAAATCATACTTATGTTTAATATAGGAGAATAAGCAAAGGAGATTTCTAGTAGAAATGGGCCCATTAGATAAAAGGTGTAAGACGTGGAATGTCAAGATATCAGGTGAAGCCAGAGGGTTACCAACAAACAAAGACTCTGATCATTTTGAAAAAGCAAAGCCACTTCATTTTATGAAGCACAGAAAACTCTCTGAAATCTTTAAGGGAGGGAAGAGATGTGGTGTGTATGGTTTCCATATATCTACGGCTGACATGTGATCTATCATATGGAACCCATTAGAGTTTTCTCCTCCCATCTTTATTCCCTGTGCATACTCATACTGACAGGTCCTGGATATCTCAAGCTGTGAAATCACATCATAAGTGCATTATGGTAAGATGAGGGAGATAGAGAATGCACAACACAAAGCTAGGGAAAGGCAGATCTCAGGAGACCAGATAGAGATGCCCTCACGTTGTTCTAACATGGGGGAAATGAAAAAAAACAAGAAGCATATTACAAACAAGAACATGTGTATGCATTTATTAACATTTCCAACGTGGGTTTAATTTTCCATGTTCATCCATCCCACGCAGAGCCCGGTGCATTTCATCTAACCTCTCGTTAAGTTGCATGCAAGCCATCTTTTTAACATGTCCTCCAGGGGAATCTTCAAACAGATTCTATAATCTCACTTATAAATGGCTCTCCTGCAAAATGCTATTTGCATTCATTCTTTTACCAGCCTCCTTAAATTATTATTTGAACCCCTTGGCTTTTAGAACTGGATGGCTTTCCATTTGGGAAAGTGTCTTGATAGAGTTGAAGCAAACTGTAAGGGATTTGGGATCAAGCAGATGTGGTTTATGTCCTGGAACTTCCACTAACTTGCCACATTTTCTAGGGCAGGTTGTCAGCAATCTGAACCAATAATCTGAACCATTTGTAAAATTTTTATAATGATAAAAATTACCTCATCACAGTACTTTTTTTAGGTTAAATAAAATTCTATCTGCAATGTTTTTGGGCACTGATTGAAACATATATTTTTATTTTTTGCCTGCTGTCATCATGGGTGTTGATTGTGGATAAAATAAAATGAAAGCAATGATAGCTTCAGTCTTTATTCCATCTCTCATGATGTGGCCTATGGTGAGGATTTTTTGTTTCTTGATGTTGAGATGAAACTTGTGTTGAAGGGTGTAGTATTTTATCTTCTTCAGTAAGTGCTTCTGGACTTATTCAATTTCAATAAGCATAATTGTGTATCTATCTGCACAACACAGATTGTTGATGAGTCCTTCTCCAATTCTGATACCACATTCTTTATCATAAAGTCTTGTTTCCCAAATGATTTGCTCAATGTACAGATTGAATAAGTAGGAAGAAAGGATACAACCCTAATGCACACCTTTGTTTGTTTTAACTAATGCAACACCCCCTTATTATCTTCAGACAACAGGTTCTTAGTTTGTGTGTAGGTTTTACATGAGCCTAATTAAGGGTTCTGGAATTCCTATTCTTCTAAATGTTAGGCATACTTACTTAGAATACACACAGTCAAATACCTTTTAATAGTCATTAAATCTATGCAAACATCATTCTAGCATTCTCTGATTTCAGCCAAGATTAACCTGATGTCTGCAATGTCGCCTTGGATACCACAACATCTTCTATGTCTAAGTTGAATTTCTGGCAATTCTAGACATTTTTAATTAATCTTCAGAAAGATGTTACTTATATGGGATGTTAATTATATTGTTCAATAATTTCCACACTCTGTTGGATCACCATTTTGGGGGAACAAGAACCAATATGCATCTCATCCAGTTAGCTGGACAGAGACTGGTGAGTACATCCAGGGTGGCATCTGTTTCCTGACGTATTCTATCAATTCCTAGAGGTTTGGTTGGTTTGGTTTGGTTTTGTTTTGTTTTGTTTTTTCCTGTGCCTTCAGTGTAGCTGAAACTTTTTTCCTCATTGCTATTGGTTCTTGATTTGATGCTGCTTCTTGAAATACTTCAGTGCCCAACAATTGTTTTTTGTATAGTGCATTCCTTCTATCTTCTTTTGATGCTTGCTTCCTGCATCATTCAAGATTTTTGCCTCTAGAATCTCTCACGATTGCAAATCTGGGCTTGAATTTGCTTTTCACTTCTTTCACTTTGAGAAATGCACAGTGTGTTCTTCTTTTGTTTTCAAACTCCAGCTCCTTGCACATTTAATGATAATACTTTTCATTGTCTTTTCACATTGCCCAGCTCTCTTACCTCATCACTCTTTTTTCCTTTTCTTTTGGCTTCTTTTCACAATTGATGTTCTCATCAGGTACCATCAAGTCACATATGACTCATAGCAATCCTATGAACAACAAACCTGAACCTTGTCTTTTTCTATGCTGTCTCATCATCTCTGAGACACTTAACTCAATTGTTGCAGTCACTGTAGCAATTCATTTCGTAGGGTTTTTTTCCTCTCATTCTCCGACCCTCCAAGCATGACCTTTCCAAGCAGGAAATTATTTTCCAAAGAATAGCCTTTCCTAGCAACTTGTCCAAAGTATTAGAGATGAATCTTCACCATCCTTTGCACCAAGGAGCAGAACACTTAATTGTGCTCATACAAAAAAGACTAAAAATCTGTTGTCTGAACAGAACAAGGTCATAGTCCATGGTTTAAAATCAGGAAGGTTGTGCATCAAAGTCATATCCTTTCTCCAAAACTATCCAGTCTGTATGCTGAGCAAGTAATTTGTGAACCTAAACTCTGTGGAGGGGATGTGGCATCTGGATGGAAGGAAGTTGTGTTGTTGTTATGTGCCGTCAAGTCGCCTGCGACTCATAGCGACCCTATGTACAACAGCCCTAAACTCCGCTCTGTCCTGTGCCAATCGCACTGTCTCTGACACTCCCATCCCAATTATC
>NW_006399842.1:5674977-5678455 GCF_000299155.1 Elephantulus edwardii | reverse complement strand
TACATAGGGTTTTCAGAGGCCTGCTATTTCAGAAGTGGATGGCCAATCCTTCTTCCTAGTCTGCCTCAATATGAATGTTCGGATTTAGAGAAGTATTAGACAGACCAGCAAGTTAAAGGTATATCCCTTATTGCGGAGTTAACTTGAGTGTCAGTGTTGTCCCTGCCTTTCTCACATGCACCTTTACGCACTTATTTCCTGCTTCAACCTGAGTAACACAAATGGCACAACCTTGCTTACAAGGGAGGGAGACGTGAAACCTCGTTATAGATGAGACTCACAAAATTAAGGAAAGAGAAGCTAAATAAGTTGACAGTGTGCCACACAGTCAATAAATAAGTGGTAGAGCCACCAGGCACACTGGAATAGTGAGACGCCAGAGATTATGCTTACTGCTTCATTCCTTTGTGTGACATACCAAATTACAAGTATTTCCCCATGGTTCAGTAGGCTCAGGTAACCTATAATGTTCATTTTCTTCACCCTCCCTTTTAGATCAAGAAAACAATGTAGTTTCTTCATTTTATTGAGGAGAGCGAGAGGAAGACAAAAGCTAAATACATAGGCACTGAACAACATAAGCTAAATATCGATGACATGAGACAATCATCACTGAACAGCATTGCTATGAATGGTTCAGGATAAAGGAATGCAAAGTCAGAGAGAGAAACAACCAACTTTCTGCCTTTGAAGGGCTTTAAATTTTATAGGAAACATTTTAACTGTAATATGACCAGTGTACCTTTAAAGGCACTATAGATATAGTAAAGAGATTATACTTATTGATATTTATCAGCAAATATGGGATCATGATAGAACATTGTTAGATGAAAGGGATACACAAGTTGCAGCAAAAATTAGGGAGTTCTTGTGGTCTAGCTCGCTGCTCACTCAAAGACAATACCTCTCAGGTGACTCCAATCCATCAGTGGCTCCATGGAAGAAAGATGGGCAATCTCCTTCTGGGCAATTTACAGCCTGAGAAAAACAATAGAAGGTTCTGTATGCGTCAGTTCTCACTCAATGGCAGGAAGAGCAAAAAATATAAGCAGAAAGTTGTTACTAGCTGTCATGTTGTTGTTAGCGGCTGTCAAGTTGTAGGTGACTCATAGTGACCCTATGAATGAAAGTCCTAAACCTTTGAAAGTTGTTACTGGCTGCCATGAGTGCACTTCAATTCATGGGGAACTTCTTTAGAACCCAGTGAAACAGTACCTGGTCTGGTGTCATCGACGCAAATGCAAGCCTGCCTAAGTGTTGGTGCTTTTGTGCAAATTCATCTAAACAAAATCCTACTCTACCATGTACTTCGCCAAACATGGCTTCCTCTTTTATCACTTGGTCTCCCTTGCTTAGGCATTCAAAGAAAGCAGGTTGGACAACTTTTGTTTTATTGTAATCCACATGGTGTTCAATTACCAACTTTTTGAAGCATATTAACAAGTCTTCTCTCTGTACGTAGAATGTGGTTGCTGCGGTGGTTATTGTTGTTGTGTGCTGTCAGATAGGAACTGACTCATAGTTGACTCATAGTTGGGTTTTGAGAGACAGTAAATCATAAAGTAAGAGGTTGCCCATTCTTCTCTCCTGATAAGTAGGATAGATTTTAGTATCTTTTCTTTGTGAACCATTTCTCCAAAGGGAAATAAATACAATTCCTTGGAAAAGATAGTATTAGGAAAGTATTTTTACACTTCACATTGGTGGGGGAAGTACCCTTGACTCCTCAATAGTGCATTAGTGCATCTAGAAACATGTACACAGATAATGAAAATAAAGATGGAAGTTTAAGACAACTACTCCTCTATCCCTAAAACTAACCTTTACTATATATTCACAATGAAAAATAACTGACCAGAGTGATAATTGACTAAGTGAGGAATAACCTGTCAGATGAATTATATTGTAAAAGAAATAAAAATAAAGTCAAACAACAAAATTTCATGTTGACTCAGTTGCAACTCATCATGACTCAGTGCTATACAGAGTAGAATTATGTCCTTTGGGGGTTGCATAATTGTTATCTTTCAGAAGCAGCCACTAAGGAAACTCTCTGTGAGTTCAAATCATAGTTTTCGCCTCATATTCAAGTGCTTTACCATTTGTGCCAACAAGGGAAAATTTGTTATACCATATAGGATGATTTATACAATCAAGCCAGAAAAAAGAAAGGATTATCTATTAAAATGAAAGCTAAATGGCTACAGGAAGTGCTGGTGGCCTAGTGATGAGGAGATGTGCTGCCAACCCAAAAGCATGTGGTTCAAATACACCTGCTGCTCCATGGGAAAAGAGACAATCTCCTGTGCAATATGTTTAATTTTTAAATTATTTATTGATTTGCATAAATCATTCATAAACATTGTTTTATACAATAATTCACATATCTTATACTTTATATATGTAATCACCTGACTCTATGCCTATTATTTAACATTTTAAAACCCGAATTCTGGGCACAAAATTCTCTGAGGACTAAAGGTAAGCGGAGAACCTTGTAACAAATTAAGTCACAATGCAGAATAAAAGTCAACATGGGGAATATTCCACCATAATCATGTTCATTAATCTTTTTATAACTCATAATTCCCTGTCAGTACATGTAAAAGTCTTATCATCTTATTAATATCACTTCCAATTTCAAAGTAAACATTTTTGAAAGAAGAGAATTAAATGAGTGGAAAATTTAATGAGACAAAATAAATTATAAAAATGAATATTTTGTGTACTCTCTCAAATTATACACACCACACACACACACACACACACACACACACACACACACACACACACATCCTTCATCTCTGGCAGATGTCTCCTTTCTCTCCAAGTCCTGACAGATGAGAAGTGACTATGGTGAATTTGTCAACTAGGGTAGACACTAAGGCAAACAGAAAGAAAATAGACAAAATAACTTAGAAAACAGATCTGTCTGAAGCCAATCAATGTAGGAATAAATAATTTTCTACATACTGGTGGATCCTGAGGGCATCACTGTATTACAGCAAGAACAATTATCAGTGTTCATAACCATGACTCTGAGGTGCTAAGATAAGGTACAATTATGTCAAAAACACTCTACTTGAGAAAGTAGTAACAGCGATCATGGCAGGAACTTGAGCTAGACTCCAGGTCTCTAGAGTCCAGAATCTTTCCCATAATCCCCTGACTGCTGGGCAAATTTATTATTATTCAGTTATGCATGTTGTGTCCTAATTCATACCCTTCTTTGCACCTTTTCCTGAGCTGAGATGTGTGTACAGGCGTGCCTGTCAATGTGTGCATTTATGTGCTCATTTTCACATGCTTCCAAACCAAAAGCAGCATTTTGGGGTTTTGCATCAGTTAGTACTGGGTAAATCTGTGTTTAAAGAATTTCACTTCTCAAAATGGGTGACCCTGGAGGACATTATGCTGAGTGAGGTATCTCAGTCACAAAGGGACAAATGCTATATGGTGCCACTGTTGTAGAATGAGG
>NW_006399842.1:5670706-5674740 GCF_000299155.1 Elephantulus edwardii | reverse complement strand
GCAACAATGAATGAATGGAATCCCAAAATCTCTGTAGATGTTCATTGAAATGAAAAATAAACAACCTAAATTAAAAAAAAGAAGAAGAAAATTTCATTTCTCAAAAAACTACTTTTTCCATTTACAAAAGTTTAATACTTTTTTTACAAAAAGACTGATCTATGGACTAGGATTATTGGGGTAAATAAAACAATCCTGCCTAGAAAAGTATTCTAAAGAGATAGGAGTAGTAACAAAGAATAGTGATTCAAAGTAGAGCATAAACTAAAAATGTTCCCATACAGAAATGACTTTGGACACAGTATTTATTCTATTTCTGTCTCATTTTTCTCATTAGAGAAAACTCCACCTCATGGAGTTATTTTAAGGGTGTAATTAATGAATATATGCATATCCTGATTCTTCAATAAATGTTTATTAACATTAACTACTATTTACCAATATGTTAATTACAAATAACAATATTACCAGGAATAATGACTTTACCTATGTATTTACTAAGAGTGAGGCGATTTTTTGTACCCACAAGATAATATATAACTTTAATGAGATTAAATTAACAAATAATGAACAGGATTAAAATAAAGAAACCCATCTGTTGCAGAAGTGGTATATATCACTCTGCTGAAACCTAATTTCAATGTATGTGAAGGACCGGTGCAGCCAGCTGCATTCCTCCGGCCCAGGATAATGCCTCTAGGCTTAGCCCAAATGGTACCCCCAGGCACTGTGACTCAAGAGAATTTTAGGGGACTCAGGAATCTTGACAAAAACTGCTGAACAGGCAGGGAAGGAGGGCAGTGAAGAGTAGTTTAATATTCCTTCTTTGCTCTAGGTGTTTCTTAGGCTAAAAGTAACCTGAGAACTTGGAAGATTAGGTAAAGCCACCCTATAAATAGCGAAAGAGCCAAAACCAAAACTCACTACCATCAAGTCAATTTTGACTTCTGAACACCATCCAAAGGCTTTCAAGGACTAATTTTTTTTATAAGAGAAAATGTTGTCTATTTCTTCCTATGAACAGCTAATAGATTTGAGTGGCTGACCTTTCCATTCTTTCTTGTGTTGTTGTTGTGGACCGTTGAGTCAGAACTGACCCACAGTTGACCCTCCAGTGGGTTATCAGAGGCAGTTAATTGCACAAGAAGAGCTTATCTATCCTTCCCTGAAGCAGCTGGAGGATTTGAACCATGGTCCTTTGGGATTGCAGCACAGCTTTTTGTCATATATAACACTCTTTACCACCAGAACTCCTTAAAATAGCCAATGACAATAGAAAAATCTCTATCTCTGCCAAACATGCAATTGTAAAGTGGGGGCTAATGCTGTTTTCTATAGAATACAGTCTCTGACTATCCAGGTGAGTGAAGATCTTGAAGTCTGTCTACATGAGCATTTTGAGGGGCTGGCCAGCATTCAAACAGTGCTTGTGACTCAATAGTAAAGAACTTTGCTCCTCAAATCCATCAAACACTCCTCAGAAAAAAGAAGTGACAGTTTGTTCCAATAAAGATTTATATAAGGCCTTGGAAATTCTATAGAGTAGTTCTGTTCTTTGGGATTTGATGACAAAGAATATGTGTTTGTATTTTTGTTTGGGCCAGCATTCACAACTTTAATGCTATTCTCAAAGGGATCTAACTAAACTAAAAAAGATCTGCTGTTTAAGAGAGTCCGTTCACTATGGATAAGCAGTGCTCTATTAAAGTGCTCAAATCCAAAACCAGACTCATTGCCATCAAGTTGATTCTGATTCATAGCAAACCTCTGATGCCTTTCCAAGACTGTACCTCTTAATGGGAAGAGACTGCCAATCTCTTTTCCATGGAGCTACTGGCAGATTAAAAGCACTGGAGTCATATGGTCTTTCGATTAGTAATGCAACATTCTATCGACTAAGTCACCAAACTCCTTGTTAAGGTTCTCAACATGCCTTTTATATAGTAGGAAGTAAGATCCGTAAATAATGTCCTTTTATTAGATTGATTGTAACTGTATACTTATTCTTTAAAGAAAGTTGGTGTTTCCTCAAAAAGCTGAAAATAGAAATTCCATAAAACCCAGCTATTCCAGTACTTCAAATATACCCTGAGGAAAGAGAACTGAAGCACAAAATGGAGATTTGCACACTAATGTTCATAGCAGTATTGTTCACCATCGCAAGAACATGGAAACAGCCCAAATGCCCAACCACAGATGAATGGATTGAGAAATTATGATACATTCACATAATGGAATATTATGCAGCACACAGAAGCAATGATTTTGTAAATTATTTCCTAACTTGAGAGGGGCTAGAGAGCATTATGCTGAGTGAACTAAATCAGTCCCACAAAGATAAATGTTATATAAAACAATTATTGTAGAATGAGTGTAAGGATCCAATAGGGGTGGGAGAAGGTGGGAGCAGAGGGATGAGGATGTGCATGGGGAGGAGGAGATTAATCATGTGGTTGTATAATTTGATGGGTGGGAGTTAAAGGAAATGGAAATAATATGATTTTGAAAACAATGCATTCAAATTTTTAAATAAACTAGTAGAACATTTTAAAAAAATAAACAATAGCAAAGACCTCACTGCCATTGAGTTGGTTTCAACCAAGAGTATCCTTTCCATCTTTGCATCAGATGTCTAATGCTATAAATTGCCATGGGAAGAAACTATTAATTTTCCTTTCACAAAGTTGCTGAAAAATTCAGATCAAGAAAAAAACATGGCCAACACCACTGAGTTCCCATTTTTTAAAAGAGGTATGGTATATTATCAGCAACTATGGACTCAGAAGAGAACTATAATTTCATATATGGATTTTTACATTATAGACGAAGGTGCAAAGTACTGAAATGGAAGTCGGAAGATGTAAATACATTTACTGCATCCAAACAAACAGTATATAACTGATCCTTTCTATCTTGGAAATCATATAGTAATATGAATAAGAAGAAGTTAGTGAAATAAGCTGTTTGTAAAAGAGCCTAGGATATAGAATCCCCTTCTTTTAGCAAGGGAACTATAGCTGTTCACTCTTTTTCAGCAAAGGAATCAGGAACTGAATGAACACTATGTTCATTTCAAATTTCCATGTCAGCTAGACCTGATATTTTTTTTCCTCGAGACCAGGTGTGTAGTGGGAGTAATAATAGCAGGTTTCTAGGTCTCTGAATACTTTTCCCACTTGAGTGGAGTGGATTAGTATATGCTAAAGGGAGCTCTGGTGACACAGTGGTAAGGATTGCACTGATAACTCAAAGGTATGCAGTTTGAATCTACCTGCTGTTCCAGAGAAGAATGATGGACAATCTCCTCCTATGTGCTTTATTGCCTCTAAAAATCCCCAGAGGGTCATCTCTGAGTTTGTTTCAATGTGCTGATACACAATAACAACAACAATGAAGTTAAAGAAAAGACAGGTGCAGACAGGAAAGATTCCTACCAGGCTACTGGAGAACAGAGAAGGCAGATGCAAAGAAGGTTGAGGCCCTGCTGCAATTTTCTTCACCCTGGATAAGGAGATTGCTGCAGCCAGGTGGAAGGAGGTCTCCTACAGCCCTGTGCACCAGTACCACCAAGGACAATTACAAACTTTAGAAGAGGTGGGTGTAGACTGGAGTGATTTCCATCAGGCTACTGGAGACCTTGACCCCTCCTAAAGAGAGCAGCATCCAAAAGGAATTTGGTCTGAAGACACACTGTGGTCTACCTAGGACAATTTTAAACATTAAAAGAGCCAGGTGGCACTTGGGTGACATTGCCATCAGGCTGCACTGCAGACAAACTAGAAGGGAAAGGACTTTTGGAAAGACAAGATTTCTCACTGCACAGGACCAGAACGAACTACTAAAATAGCAAGTTGCCTGTCCCTTTATGGGAACAGTTTATGTCTGCAACAAATCCATTACATCATAAAGAACTGTCAACAATGTACTCAGACACAATAGTTACTGCCTAACACTTACAAAGAAAAACATCACATATGTTAATAAAGCAGCAGGCAGATTAAAACATTGTAAAAACAAAATAAGACATCTACTAA
>NW_006399842.1:5666308-5670461 GCF_000299155.1 Elephantulus edwardii | reverse complement strand
AGAGACAGGGAGCCAGAAGAAATGTACTGACATGACAACAAGAAGACAATGGACTGGCATATACAGAAGGTTGAAAGAACAACTGCCAGCTGAGGACCCTGTACCCAGCAAAGTTATCTATCAAATATGAAGGGGAAATTTGGTCATTTTCAGAAAAACAAGAATTTAAGGTCTATATGAAAACAAGACCAGCTCTACAAGAAATTCAAAGGGAAGTTCTTCACACAGAGGTACAACAGAAAGTAGATGGATCAGAATAACCAGAAATAACAGAAAAAGACACAGGGCAAAATGGCAATGAGAAAATCAGGCCTGTTAATAATAACATTTAATTTTAATGTATTATTAAATGCATCCATTAAGAGAAAATGAGTATCAGAATAGATTAAAAAACTAATTATAAATATGTTGCCCACAAGAGATATATCTAAGAAATTAGGAAAAAGACTAAATTTCAAAGAATGGGAAAAAATATCACCTACAAAAAAGCAAGAGAAGTTATATCTGTTAGGTATATATAATACATATAAGTTATATATATGTATATATATAATATCTGATAAAATAGTCTTAAAGATTAAAACCAAAATGTGAATGGCCAACAGACACATGAAGAAATGCTCAAAATCAGAGAAATACAAATCAAAACCACAATGAGATACTGTCTCACTCCAGTAGCAGGGGCAAAATTTAACAAGATAGCAAATAATAAATGTTGGAGAGGATGTGGAGAGATAGAAACTCTTTTTTTAAAATTTTTATAAGTCTATATTTAATTTCTCCCCTGTTGTAAGGCCCAAAATATTCTTTTTTAAAAAATTTATTTATTAATTTTAATGAAAGTTTACAGAGACTTAGAATTTCCAGTCATTCACTGTTGCACTTTTCTCCCTCTCCACCCCCTACCCCTCAAACGAATGGATAGAGAAGCTCTGGTGTATTCACACAGTGGAATACTATGCAGCATTGAAAAACAAGGAACTAATGAAATATTATGCAAAACTGATGACCCTGTAGGACATTATGCTGAGTGAAATATCTCAGTCACAAAAGGACAAATACTGCATAGTATCACTGTTGTAAAACAGGACTGACATCAGGATTGAGGGAAGACAGAAAAGGAGGGAGGGAATGATATATGTTGCATTGAAACAGATGACAGAGAGCTCTAGTTAAAAGGAATAAATACATTTATTTTAAAAATATTGAAATAATAAAAAGTATCTTCTCTGACCATAACACTATAAATGTAGAAATTAATGACAAGAGAGTAATGCTTATAAAATCATCTATGTGGAAGCTGTATAGTGCCCTGCTAGAACATAATTGGATTACAGAAGAAATTTTAAAAAGTTCTTGGAAACAAATGATAATGAAAAATAATATACCAAACCATCTGGGATCCAGCTAAGGCAGTCCTCAGAGGAGAGTTCAAAGCGATAAGCAAACATATGAAAAAAGGAAAAAAGAAGCAAAATTAACGACCTAATACAACACCTTCATCAAATAGACAAAGAAGAGCAATCTAAGGCCACAGCCTCTTGTAAAAAAGGACATTATAAAGACAAGAGCTATATTGACACAGAAAAGGCCTTTGACAAAATCCAACAACCTTTCTTCAATAAAAGACGCAGCAAAGTAGAAATAGAGGAGAATTTCCTCAAAATAGGGGAAAGTATGCACGCACGCGCACGCGCGCGCACACACACACACACACACACACACACTCAAGAGTCAACATTATTCTCAATGGAGAAAGATTTAAAGCCATTTTGCTTGTGAACAAGGGCCAGACAAGAATGCTGAGTTTCAGCAATGTTATTAAATAGGTTATTGGAAGTACATGCTAGGACAATATGACAAGAAAAGGAAATAAGGGGCACCCAGATTGGCAGAGGTGATAAAACAGTCTTTATAAGCAGGTGCGATGATAGTATACAAAGAACTGTTAGATGTAGTATATCAATTCAGTAGAGTGGCAGAAAGCAAGGTCAATATATATTAAATAAACAAGCAATAAAAGGTAGGATTCCTCTACAATAAAAAAGAAAATACAGAGAAGGAAATCCAGAAATAAATACCACTTACAATAGCCAACAACAAATTTGGATAGTTGGGAAATAAACCTAACTAGAGACACAAAAGACCTTTTAAAGAAAACTACCGTGAAAATTAAAAAGAGATCTAAATAAATGGAAAATTATTCCCTGTTCATGGATAGGAAGACTCAATATAGTGAAAATTACAATCTTAGCCAAAGAAATATACATATTTATAGCGACCAGAATACAAATACCAAAATTATTTTTCAGAGAGATACAAAGGACAATTAGCAACTTTATTTGGAAAGGAGAGATACTCTGAATGAGTAAAGCACTTCTGAAAAACATGAAGTTGGAGATATAGCACTTCCTGATCTCAAAACCTACTATACAACTAATAACCAAAGTAGCATGATACTGGTACAATGAGAGACTCACAGACCAATGGAATAGACTCAAGTACGCAAAGATTAACCCATCCTAACAAAGGTCAACTAGGAAATCTACAAGGAAAATCTATCAAATGAGGAAATAACAACCTTCAACAAATGTTGCTGGCAAAGTGGACTACCACCTGCAGGAAGCTGAAGTACGATCCACATTTCACTCCTTACACAAAATCAACTAAAGGTGGGTCAGAGACCACGGGGAAAGACCAAAACCACAAAGATCATAAGAGACAAAATAGGACCAAACTTAGAAGGCCTTGTTGTTGTTATGTGCTGTTAAGTCTCCTGTGACCCATAACGACCCTATGTACAGCATCTCTGAACCGTTCCCTGTCCTGAGCCAATCTCACTAATTCTACCACACCCACTCCCACTGCCCACTCTGGGTCTTCCTCTCCTGTGCTGTCCCTCCAACCTTCTGATCATGATGTCCTTCTCCAAGGACTGCTCTCTCTTGGTCATGTGCTCAAAATATGTGAGACAGAGCTTCAAAATCCTAGCCTTCAAGGAGAGACTTGGTTTTACCCTCTCTAAGACAGACCTATTTGTTTTCTTGGAAATCCACTGTATGTATGTTCAAGACTCTTCTCCAGCACCACAATTCAAGGGTATCTATTCTTCTTCTGTCATCCTTAGTTTTTGTCCAGCTCTCTGAAGCACAATAAATAACTCCTGGTAAAAATAGACTCTCAAATACAGTCAGAAAGGTACAACCAAGAAGGAGTCCCAATGTGCATCAAAACTTTTTCCAATAAGATGAGAAGAAAATATGAGGCCTGGACGGGGGGGGAGGGGGGGCAATGACATCACAGACAATGGTTTTATAATGAAAGTATACAAAATACTACAGAGCCCTCAGAAGAAAAAAGACTGATAACCCAGTTACAAAATTGGTGAAAGACATGGAAAGATTTTAAACAGACACATACCATTTTTTTTGACCATGATATGTTCAAAACACTCACAGTCAGAGAGATGCAAGTCAAAACTACAATGAAACACCATCTCATCCCAGTAGCTGTGGCAAAACTTAACGGGACAGAAAGCAACAAATGTATGAGAGGATGTAGAGAGATTGGAACTCTCATACACTGTTGGTGGGAATGTAAAGTGGTACAATTACTCTGGAAGGCAATATGCTGTTTCATCAAAAAGCTGAACATAAGGGAGCTCTGGGGGCCTAGTGGTAAGAAGCTGCACTGTATTCCCAGAGGTATACGGTTCAAATCCACCAAATGCTCTGCTGGAGGAGGAGCGCCAATCTCCTCCTGTACTAGTCAGATCCGATTTGACAGTATACACACACACAAAACACACATGTACACATACACACAAGCTGAACGTAGAAATTCCATAGGACCCAGCTATTCACTGCTAGGAATATACTTGGAGGAAAATAGAACAAAGACACAGATGAAAATTTGTACACCAATATTCATAGCAGCATTATTTATTATAGCGAGAAAATGAAAATAGCTTTTATGTCCTTCCTGTTGTTGTTGTTGTTATGTGCCGTCGAGTCGCCTATGACTCATAGCGACAATATGTACAACAGCCCTAAACTCCGTTCTGTCCTGTGCCAATCGCACTGTCTCTGACACTCCCATCCCAACTATCCCAGTCACTGAATCAATCCACCTCATAGAGGGCCTTCCTCTCCTG
>NW_006399842.1:5657789-5664968 GCF_000299155.1 Elephantulus edwardii | reverse complement strand
ATATTCCTTCCATCTTCTTTTAATACTTCCGGGATCATTTAACGTTCTGCCGAAAGCATCCTTGATTATAGCAACTCGAGGTTTGAATTTGTTATGTCCTACAATAAGAAAATGGATTGAGAAATTGTGGTATACTCACATGATGGAATACTATGCAGCACTCAGGAGCAAATATTTTAAAAATGATATATCATGAGAGAGACTGGAGAGCATTATGTTGAATGAATAGCGGCCGACCGAGTTGCCCATAAGACCATTACTGTAAAAAATAGAAGATTTGTACAGGTATCCAAAGAGTGTGCAGGAAGGCTGAAAGTGGGGAGGAGGAGAAATGGTAGCATCACAGAATTTAGTGAATGGAGGGAGATGGTGAAGGAATTAGGAAAGATCCTTTGGAGACATGAAAAAATGGGGTAATAGTGGAAAGAGGTCAACAGTGATTAATTTTATAAAACACAGTGTATGGGAATATGTGAAACACCATGTGAATGAAGGAATATTTGAAGCACATTGTATATGAATTAAACACAATGTATATAAATTTTACACACAAGCCAATATTACATAGAAATAAATATTGAAGATAGTGAAGTTAAAGAATGTAACATTTGATCATAATATTATAATATCTGATACCTCTTTCCCAGAGATGATCATTATGCTAACACCTTGACTTTAAGTGTATCGTTAAATTCTTGAAAACTCCTTCAGTGTGTATATTTTTTAACTCAATTTTACAGAACAGAAAATTGAGTTTTAAAGAGTTAAAAATAAAGTTCACAAAATCACCAAACTGGAAGGAAACTCAGAATTCAAAGTTGGCCTATTTGACTCCAAATTCAATCTCAACAATGCACTTGCAGCTTCCAATTATAAAATTTAATAACATTATAAATAAATTAATTAGAAAAGCATTCTGCATTCATTGGAGAAAATCAGTAGATTTCAAAAAACATGAATCTGGCATATGCAATAATAGTAGAACACGTTTTCCATTATTAAAAGTCTTGTTGTATATTATAAGAACATATTTTACAACACTGTCATTGTTGTTTCATATACTAAAGTATTTGAGCTGTATAAAAAAATGTGTTCTTGCTCTGCATCAAACATGCCTGCTCTGTCCAGCCTCAGAAATACCACACAGCTTTTCCTTTCATTCTAGAATGCTTCTCTTCTTGATTGTCTCACTATTTATTCCCTCGCTTTCTCACTTCTTAACTCAAATACCACCTCTTCAGAGATTGTTCTAGGTTATTAAAAATACTCCCGTTCATCACTATACACTGGGAACAGTAATGGTTCCATGATGGAATTCTCAATTTCCCTGCAGAAAACCCAGGTTCCATTCCATTCCATGTGCAGTCAGATTTGTGTCTTTGGAGGCTTGTGTGCCACTATGATACTAAACAAATGTTAGTGCAACTTCCAGACTAAAACAAACGAGCATGGACATCTACTCTCTGAAAAAGAATTCAACAAGGAAAAGCCGTTGTAGCAGAATTGTCAGATCTTCAACTGTTCATGAGGATGGCACAGAATTAGGTGGCATGGTGTTCCTTTATACATAATGTTTCTAAGATTTGAGGAAAAAATTTATAACAATAATGACATCATCTAGCCCTCTTTCCTGATTTATTTTTCTTACAATCCTTTATTCCTTAACACTAATGTTTATCTGTGTTTATTAAGAGTTTCTTCAAAATAATATAGCTCTTTGAGACCAGGGACTTTTGTTCTATTGTGTGCTATTATATGATGGTATCATGCCTGACATGTTGTTGCTTTCATTGTGTACCATCGCGTCCCAATCAACCGTAGCTGACCCTCTGGTGAGTTTTCAGAGGCAGTTAATCATGTGGGAGGAAATTAACATCCTTTTCCTGTGAAGAAGCTGATGGAGTCAAATCACATATCTTTGGGATCTCAGCGAAGTCACCAGAGCTCCTTACAAATTGTAGATGCTTAATGAATATTTATTCAATAAAGATAATGTTTGGCACTCCCGCAAGAAACAATAAGAGACCTAAATAAATGGGAAAATGTTTCCTCTTCATGCATGTCGTTGTGGTGATGCTGTACTGTACTGTTGGAAATGACCTAGAGTTGACCCTCTGGAGGGTTTTCAGAGGCAGCTAATCGCACAGGAGAATACTGCTCAACTTTCTCCCGTGGAGCAGCTGGTGGCCTAGGACTGCCTACCTTTGGGATTGCAACACAGCTTCTTGCCTATCGGCTATAGTAGAAAATTATAACCCTTCCAAAAGCAATCTAAGAATGTAACACCATCCCAACACAGAGACCAAATTCATTTATAAAAGAGCATTTAACAATTGGCAAGTTTATCTGGAAAGAAAAGAGACCTTGAGTAAGGAAAACCCTTCTGAAAAACAAAGATCAAGTGGGAGGCATAGCACTCCCTAATCTCAAAACCCAGGACACAGCTATAATAACCAAAGCAATATGGTAGTGTACAATGAGAGATCCATAGACCAAGGGAACAGAATCGAGAATCCAGCGATAAGCTCATTTACCTATGGTTAGCTGGTATTTAACAAGGAAACAAAACCCATCAAATGAGGAAACAACGTTTCCAACAAATGGTGTTGACAAAACTGCTACAACCTGCAGAAAGCTAAAGCAGGATCCACATGCGACTCTATACACAAAAATCAACTCAAGGTGGATCAGAGGCTTAGGGGAAAAGCTCCAAACACAAAGATCATAAGAGACAAAATAGAAAAAAACTTTCAGTGCCTATCCCATGTTTAAAATAGACTCACAAATACAGCCAGAGAAATGCACAACCAGAAGATAATATCTATAGGTAAGACCTTCTAAAGATTACATTCCTGTGTGCATCAAAAGCTTTTTCCAATAGGATAAAAATAAAACCTCCTGACTGGGAAAAAAATAATTGGCAATAACACAGTAGCTGGGGTAATGGGGGTAGTTATGTCCGAGTCAGTGAGACTTGCTCAGGATGGAGTAGGGTACAGAGTGTCACTATGGCAGGCAACTCAGTGGCACATAACAACAATACCAATGCTGTCCTAGACAAGGGTCTCATAACGAAAGTTTACAGAACAAATATTACAGAGCCTTCACAAGAATGATAGCCCAATTACCCAATTGGTGATATGAAAAAATTTTTTCCCAGAGGAAAACATTCACATGGCCATTAACACATGACAAAATGCTTAAAATCACAGGCAATCAGCAAGATGCAAATCAAAACTACAATGAAATACCATCTCACCACAGTAGCAGTGGCAAAGTTTAATAGAACAGCAAGAAATGAACGTTGGATAGGGTGTGAAGACGTGGGAACTCTCATATACTGTTGGAGGGATTGCAAAATGATACAATCACTCTGGAAGGCAGTTTGGTATTTTCTCAAATAGCTAAACCTAAAAACTTATGACTCAGCTATTCCACTGCTAAGAATATAGCTCAAGGAAACTAGAACTGAGGCACAAATAGATTTGTACACCAATGTTCATAGCAGCATTATTCACAATTGCAAAACCATGGAAATAGCTCAAATGTCCATCAATAAATTAATGGATTAAGAGGTTGTGTTACATTTACACAGTGGAATGCTGTGCAGCACTCAGCAACAATGATTTGAAAAAATACTATGTAGTATGGGAGAGGCTGAAGAGCATTATAATGAGTGATCTAACTCAGTCTCATAAGGAAAATACTGTATAAGACCATTATTATAAAAATAGAAGGATTATTAGTAAAATGTGTGCAAAAGTCCAAACGGGGAAGGACAAGGGCAGAGGGACTGAAGGTGGGGAGTGGGAGAATCATGGGGTCACAGAGTCTGGTAGGTGGAGGGAGGGGGTTAAGGAAGTAGGAAAGATTCTGTGGGGACCTGAAAAGATGAGAAAATAAGTGGGAATAGACCAATGGTAATTAATTGTATAAAACACAATGTATAGGAAAGATCATATGAAACACCATGTGAGTGAACAAACTTGTAAAACACATTGTGTATGAATGAAACACAATGTATACAAATTTTGTATGCAAATCAATATGAAATAAAAATAAATTTAGAAAAAAGATAAAGTTTGGGAAGAAAGTTCTTTCTACCATTGAGAAGTCAAGGAAAGATAAATATCTGAGAGGAAAGGACTTTCTTTTTAAAATTTTTATAATGATGATGATGATGATGAGTGTGTGTGTGTGTGTGTGTGTGTTTATCATCAAATCCTATCTGATTGGTACAGAAAGAGATTGCCCCTCCTTCTCCAGGAGAGCATCTGGTGGATTTGAACCAGGTACCTCTGGGATCAGAGAGTTGGTCTATGACTAAGAATAGAAGGAGAATTGGTGCTTTTGAACTGTGGTGCTGGAGAAGAGTATTGAGGGTACCATGGACTGCTAGGAAAACAAACAGATTCATCCTGGAGAGGGTTAAACCTGGTTGCCACTTGGAGGCAAGGATTCTGAGGCTTCATCTAACACACTTTGGACATGTTATAAGGAGGGACTGGTCCTTGGAGAGGGACATCATGCTTGGTAGGGTGGAGGGACAGCGCAGGAGGGGAAGGCCCTCTGTGAGGTGGATTGATTCAGTGACTGGGGTAATTGAGATGGGTGTATCAGAGACGGTGCGATTGGCACAGGACAGAGCAGAGTTTAGGGCTGTTGTACATAGGGGTCACTATGAGTCGCAGGAGACTAGACAGCACATAACAACAACCACCACCACCTCTGGGATTGCAGTGCAGCTTCTTGCTACTAGGCCACCAGAGCTCCCTGGAAAGGACTTTTCGTACGGCTAGTAAATAGAGAAGGAGCCATTGCTCCAATTCTCCTAATGTCTGATCAGATATTTTCTCCCACTCAACTCACTTCTACCTCCAATATAATTGGTTCTGTGAATAAGGTCAGTAAAACTCTTTGGAAAGCTCCATCTGTGCAACATACCCATAGGGGAAAAAAGTATCCGTTTTAATGTGTGGTCTCCTATTTATCTACCTGAGCACTCTATTTTGTTGGATGCTAAGAAGAAGAAAAATTATTCCAAAGCAATTCCAGAAGCCTAAATCCCCAAGTGGCTTTGTTCCACTCAACCTATACAGTTCCATATGGTGATCTCAGCTCTAGCCCTGCTTCATGCCATTTATAACCACTCCAGGACTCAGTTTTCTACACCTGCCACATCCTCTCCAAAGTTCCATTTTCTGCATCTGCCACAAGTCTGAATTGGCCAGAAGATCTCTTACCACAATCATGCTTTCACATTAGAGATCCTGAACATCTTCAACACCTTCTCCCCACTAATAACAAGCCTTAAGTGCACAGTAAGAAGAACTATAAAATCATGTCCTCCCATTAGGACTTACACCTGGGGTTTTGGTCTCCACTTCTTAAATATCAAGGAGTCAGAACTAACTCACAGCTTACCCTCCAGCAGGTTTTTGGAACCAATGAATCACAAAAAGAGATTTCCCATCTTTCTCCACGGGATAGCAGGCGGAATTGAATCACACGTGTTTGGGTTGGTAGTGCAACTCCTAATCACTGAGCCACCAGAGCTTCTTTTGGTCTCCACTAAGAAGCCAAATCTCAATTGGATAAGTTGGTATGTCAGTCACCTTCAGAACCAGGTGAGCAGTTAATCCAAGACTCTAACTTGGCTCTTGGGTGATTGAAAGGGAAAACACACAAAAGTAAAGCCTTTGCCAAGTTAAAAAACCATCTAAAGAACAAAATCTGTTACCGTTCCCTCATAAAAACAACACCAGGCCTGGAGATAATGTGAGCAAAAATAAATATGTGGAAAAGTTATTTCTCGGCTGCTTCTAGCAGTTTTCTGATCTCTTTCTCTCACTTTGCACTGACTGTCAAATGGTCTATCAAGAGGTTAGTTTGTAATTAAACTCAGCTCTAATTGCTGGAACAAGTTACTAATTGTATTCTTAAATCCTTTTATTCTATACCCTGGAAACCAGTGTGTTCTAGTCTTTAAATGCTAGTGGTTTGAGAGAATCACGTAAGTACTGCTTTTAGCAGAAATTTTGCTCATTTGAAGCTTTTACCCAGAACATCAATCAAGCAAGCTTAAAAACATGAAACCAATTGGTGAAGGGAATAATCCTCCCTCCATGACAATAACAAAAAAATAAATCTGAAGAAATGTTTTGCGTTCTCTCTCTTTGAATTATAGATAAAACCATACTTGAAGGTTCGTTTATATACAGAGACCTACATTTAGGAATCTGTCCATTTTCAAGCAGGGCTGTGTATCTTTAAAGGGTCATTTGGGTGCTATTGAGGTGTGGAAAATCTTTCAAAGCCTTCCAAATTCATTTAATGAGTCATCCAATTTTGAAAAAGAATGTGAGTGATGCAAGTTTCACTTTAATTTGAATTTGAGTTATGCAGAGTAAACAAGCAATGAATCTGAAAGAGAACTTAAAGAGCAAAGACACTATTTCAGACCTGGTAAGTGCTTGGTTGATGGAAGTTAGTGGTACACAAAGTTGAAAACTATTTGTATTAAAAAAAAATGTGGTGAATTGTTCTTTGTTGTTGTTCTTTTCTTTCCAGCTCCCAATTTCTCATTATCTCTGGGATTTTAAGATTAATTTTCAATGTCTGTACCTTGGGACTCCATGGTTTCAGCTTATTAGGGGCAGCTTACCCAGCCCCTTGCTCCTGGCTGATGTGATATTACCATTAAGCCAAGCTATGAATTAGCCCTACCACTGCAGTACAGTCTATTGTGATTCATAGTGATCTTATCAACCCGGAACCTATGTTCAAATGTATTCCAACTCAATCTGGTTTCGGAGGCTAAAAATCTTTCTCCCTTGGATTGGCTGGTAGACTCGAAATCCTCACCTTTCATTTAGCAGGCCAAAACATTGTACACTGTTATCAACTAGAATCAGTATTGTTGTCATTGTTGAGTACCGTTGGGGAGAAGTTTATCCATCTTCTTTCTGTGGAGCAGCTGGTGGATTTAAACTGTATGCCTTCAGGTCGACAGTGGAGCTTCTAGGCCACCAGAGCTCCCAGAATAAGTAAACAGAACAGCAAGCAACAAATGCTGGCAAGTTTGTGGAGAAACTGGAACCCTTATTCACTGTTGGTGGGAGTGTAAAATGGTGCAAACACTGTGGAAGGCGGTATGGTGCTTTCTCAAAAAGTTGCAAA